>NW_008677421.1:0-25914 GCF_000695815.1 Acanthisitta chloris
GAGGGACACCACTCATCACTGGCCTCCGCATGGACAGTGAGATACTGACTACAACTCTCTCTGTGCGACCATCCAGCCAATCCTTTATCCACTGAGTGGTCCACCCCTCAAATCCATGTCTCTCCAGCTTGGAGACAAGGATGTCATGTCATGCAGGACTGTGCTGGTTTGAAAACCGGTGAGAGACTCTGAGTCAGAAGTACAACTTAATATGAACAACACAACAAAACAACACAAATGCAATAGTACAAAAAAAAATAACCTGACAGAGTCAGAAAATAACCTGACAGAGTCAGAAAGTAACCCTGTCAGTCAGGGTGTAGTAGTCCGATTAAATGGTGGCTGCAGTCCTCCTGGAGTGATGAGTTTGTTGGAGCAGTGATCCCGCAGATCCGGTTCTCTCCTGAAGGTCCAGCAGCAGCTCTTGTCCTCTGGGAATCCAGCAGGCAAAGGGCTCCCTGTGCTGGTCCAAACCCCAGCTTATATCCCTGTGAGCATGTTTGGCTCCCCACCCCTGGGGTGAGTCACCTCACCATGGGACAAGGGATAAGGATCACTGGGAGGATGTGCCATGCATGGGTCCTTGACAGCCCGTTAATCAGAGACAGCCCCTGAGGGAGCCATCAGGATTGCTCTGAGGGAGGGACAAGGGAGGGTCACTGCTCCACCTGCTTTAACAGCTTGTGGAGATGATAATAGAATACATACCATGGATACCTGCCACACTGCAACCCAGGACATTATCCACCCCTTATAGTGCCAAATGCTTTGCATAAGCCCAGTTAGATGGTATCAGTTGCCCTGCCCCTATCCACAAATCCAGTGGCCCCATCAGCTATAATTTCATAAAATTCAAAATCTCTACTGTCATATAGTATTTTATAACTGTTTACACATGTCTCTTTTCAACATATGTATTCGAAATAACATCTCTATGTATGTAATGGTACTATGCTGCATTTTTTCCCCATTGATGTTTATATTCCGCATTTGAAAGGCTTGAATCCTTTATGCAATCACCAATAACTGAAGTTGAACCTATCATCCATGACGGTAAAACCCCTAAAGATAAGCATCAAAAATATTTTCAGACTATGTGTGTGTTACTTTGAAAGATTCAGAAGATGTTACTTTAGGATATGCACTCTCAGGCACAGGGTGTGATTATCAGGTTTGTCCAGTGCAGGGCCAGGAGTTGGACTAGATGATCTTTAAGTGTCCTTCCAACTCTGATTATTCTGTGATTTTGTGGTTCTGAAATATGTGAAAATATTTTATACAGCTATTCAAGATGTACTTGTATTTTGACATTCAAAAAGATGCTTTTGGCACTAGAGCTTTCTGAATAACACTTATAGTTGTCTTCTTCACTGTTTGCATTTAAAAAGGATATGCACAATGGTACTTACCAGGTTTGCTCTGAATTATAATGCTTTTGCACCCATCACTAATCACCAAAAAGCTTCCCTTAAAGCAGAGCTTTAGAGATTGGATTGCAGCTGCAAATTCCATTGGTAGTTTTCATATTTTAATGTGACACTCCATTATAGTTAGTTCTTCATGTTGAAGTCACTAGATATTTATGTGAAGTAGCATATCTTTACCTCTGTTGCTGAACAGTGATTATTTCAGATGGTTTGGGTTGCTGTTAAGTGAAGACAACTTTTAAACTGTTTTAATTTTGTATGTACTAAAGTCTATATGCCTGTTCAGCTTTCTTCTACCTTCCCACTTTTTGATCTTCTTTTTTTCTCCCCGTGCTTCATTTTATTAGATTGGCTGACAAGAAACAGAGCTGGCTTTTTGTTGCCTGTGCACATGAACACAGTTAATTCAAAGATTTGTTGTCTTGAGAAAAAGTCAAAGGTTGACATTCCAAGTTTCTTTTATGTAAGAAGTCTATAATTATAGCCACATGGCTCCCCTCTCTCCCTCATCCTGCACTGGAATCTAATTTGTAGAAACCAGGGTTTGGACAGTAAAGGACTAGTGGGAGCTGGAATATTTAGTGGTCTGCAAACAATGCCAAATCTATAACTTCAAGCTCACTCAGGAGTTTATAAAAGGCTGCTGTACTTGTAGCAATCAAGCATTGCTTAGCTAGATTGCATTGCAGGTTTTATGTCTGCAACTGGCAAATTCCCCTAAAGTAAACTGCAAATTCATAGGGCATTAAATGGGCTTTTTTTCCTACCACTGATTTAATGGATAAAAATAAGCATTTTCTTGCTTTGCTTGAGCTCCAGTAAGTCACATCTGTCCTAAATTTTCATATATACTATAAGGCATAAATGTAAATTCTCTTCTGTAGGACTCAGGACTGCTTAATAGAACTGGTCCCCCAATCTGAATTTTAATCCTGTTGCAAAAGGAGCAGTGTAAAAGGGAATGTTAGGCAAAGGCATCCCCACAAAGCAGTGGTGTTTGACCTTGCAGACTATCCTAAACAGAATGCCTTGACTGCATGACTCAGTTGTAAGCCTCAGATACACCAATAAGCCTTGTGACAGGTTTCAGTTCTAGCTTTGTCACTTTCTCTATCCCTGCCCTCGACTTCCCTGGAACACACTGGGGCACATCAACATTTTTCACAGACAAGTAATATGTATGACTGATTCACTTGTGTAGTAGCAACTGTTATGTGCAAAGAAGATTGTATATAAATGGCTCCTGTTAACTGGATGGGAACCTTTGAGAAGATGCTGGGTTTAAACAGTTTTTCCAGTCCCAAAGCCTTGTGAACTTTTAAAGAGAAAAATTAAGGACAATTTTCGTGGCAAAACAGACTCATTATTGATATCTATATACCAAAATAAATGCATGCCTCCTGATTTAAAATAACAAACAAACAGACATTAAAAAAACAAGCCAACTAGTTCTTCAATTTTAATTTGGAAGAGTGATTGAAGCAAGCTTTTTTAATTGCACTGCGATCTTTTACGCTGTAATCCTCTGGGTATGTATATGCACGTGCCTTTCCCGAAAACTGACACTCTTGATTTTTCACTGCTGTTACAGAAGATTGAAATATGCCAGCTTGTTTAGAACAATCATAGCTTGCTCTATATTTACTTTTCTGAAATCTGTAGTTTTAACCTAATTTTGTTATGTATGGTGTAAGCAACCTAGGAACACTGCTAATTCTTATTTTTTGAGTTTTTTGTTTTTGTAAGAAAGTCCTAAGCTTTCTACTGTCACATATTTTTGCTACATCAACATCTTTCCTTCAGTCCTCTAACTACAAGCAGCTTCTTTCGTGTCATTGTGTTGTGTCTCCAAGGACAGACTTTGATGCTAGTGGTTTCTCTACTGGAATGTTAGCTGGCAGAAAATTGTATTATCTCCTCCAGTCTCCGCTTCTGCTCTGCTTCTCCATTTATGCTGATTGTACACAATTTTCTGTTTCTGCCTGTTTTCCTTCTTTTCTCCCTATTTGGCAGCTCAGATTCTTCAGTGTATTTGATGAATCATTGTGTAAACAGGTTGGTTAGACACAGTGTTTCTGAAAGTGAGCGGGTAGCAAGTGGAGAGTAGCAACTGCTGTTTGCTAAGTTCATAATGTGTCAAGCATAACTGAATCAGCAATATCATCAGATTCATTGTGGTCCAGATATTATTGAAAACACCTCATAAACAGTCATTGCCCTAACTATGCTCTTGGCCTAATTTCTTTGCTGCTTTGTTCCAACTTAAACGGTCAGTGATCTCTCCAGTTATCCTTGGATATATTACTGCCTTCTGGAAGTGGCATGCTGAGGAGACAACCTGAGATATCTTTGACCGTGCTGAGGTGCTGCAAACCAAATTCTGGAAGTGATTGACACAAATTTAACTTCCATCTTCTTTCAAAGAACAGTTCATGCAGTCTGTCCAACTGAGGTGTTCACAGATTGTCATGTATAAACAGAAGCATTACTTTATCATTGTTCACCATTGCATTTGTCTTAGTTATTTGTCCACTGTCAGTCAATGTAATACCTGCGACATCCTGAACATCAGTTCCATAATTGTTCTAAGAGAGCAATCATTTGCATGAGGAATGTACAAGATGCCCTTGCATCTGCACTGATCTACAGCCAATTTTCAACTTCTTGTCCTGATTTTTTAGTTTTTGATGTCACTGATGTTGACAGAATATTGACACCTGACAGAAACAACAGCACACTTGTTTAAGTATTGGCTTTCAGAAAGGATGGATTGGAGTTATCTGAACTAAAAAATAATGGATAAACTGATGTGATACTAAGTAGTCAAAAGAACAGATACTTGAAGTTATTAAATAGCCTCATAAACGCCACTGAGCAAACAGATCTAAAACTGGAAACAATATGATATGCAAATTCATGATACCCTTTCAAACTTCTTAATGCCTACTGCCAGCATTTTCTTGTATAAGAGGTAGCTTTGAGTTATTCCATGGCCCACAAAATCATGTTCTTTACATGGTTCTGTTAATTGAGTTCTTGCACTATAACATCCACTGTACCTCTCATATACCTGCTACTTCAAGAAATACAAAGATAAAATATGTTACCAATAGCTTTGTCAAAAACTTTGGTCAATGTGAACCGAATACAGTGTTACACCAAGTCTTCATGTCCCTTACTAGTGTTTAGTGTGTGTGTCCCCATTCTCCAAACTACAGAAAGAAAGCCAGTAGAATTGCAAGCATTCCAACATATGCAACCATTTTTTCTAAGTGTCATTTCTCTTGGAAAAGGGAAACATTAAAGGTTCTAGTACATTTTTTATGAGACAAAAAACGTTTCATATGGCATTCCCACGCTATCACTAAATCATAAATTGAGAATCCCAAGTATTTTGCCTGTATTTTATCAATATTGTGTCACTGAAGTATTGCCATTTTTTTTACAGCTCCGTTTTAATGAAGAATTGGTTGAGTTTTGTTTGAATCTCTTTAAGACATAAATAAGAATCAATAGCTGTCTGATTTTCAGGGCTCAGAAGAAAAAAGGAGAATGCAAAAATAAAATGACATTTCCAGTCTGTAGTGCACCAAACAGGGCAGAAAAAAAATGTATCAAATGATAATTTTCCTCGTTGTTATGAGCTTTTATAGTTACATGCAATTATTAAAATGATTTATATATTTAAAGATTTTTGCAATAAATAATAGCAATATTTTGTGTCAAAACATAAAAAAGACTACATTTCCATTCTAATTTTTAGAATTTGCTTTGAAAAGACATAGCTCTGATCTTAAGATGTTTCATGCACAAACATGACAAAAATGCAATTGTTTGAAAAACATTCTTTAGCACACATTCTGATGTCTGAAAAGAAATTTTTTTATAACAAAAATTGTTTTCTAGTTTCAAATTCACATTGATCTTCGAGCAAAATATTAATTTTGCATTAAAGGGGAACAGTTAAGCAGCATGTAACATTAAGAGATGTGGAACTTATGTATCAATTTGTGGTTTTGACCTTTACTATCTTATTTTGGAATACTACTTAAATACACTCTTTGTAAGAATTTAAAGAAATTGTATGGAAATTTATGATAGAACATCCTTATACTGTATGAACAAATTTCATCTCCCAAGGAATTTTCTGTCGTGCCTTTTGAATCAGGTATTTATCACAGTGAAAATGTCTGGATTATTAAAAAGAGCAATTCTCTCAGGGTCATGAAAGTTTTGTCTCAGATTAAGCACACGTTTGGTCTGAAGAAGATGAATTGATGTCTTCAAATATAATTTAAAGCTAACTGGACATTCAGTGCCAAACATCCACTGGCTATTCAAAGTATCAGTAGTGACAGATGGTTTGCAGGACAGATTCTCAGTTTATGTAGAGTTATGAGACTGCATTAACATCAGCAGAATGACATTGATTTATCTTGTCTTTAAATTCTATTTCTTCTTTTGCATAGTCTGACTCTGTATTGAGACAAATGTATTGAGTTGCTTGTTCATCACAACATTAAATTAAGTAAAGGGAAACATGTTTGCATGTGTCTTTTCTGTGACAATTATAATGTTTTCATTTCCCAGAAGTGCTCACTAAATTACAGAAATGTTTCTCCTGAGCACAATGAAGAATAAATTTTACTAAGGGATACGTTATACTCTAGCTGCACACTAGATATCAATTAAACCTCAAATGCCAATCTGTAAGTAGCTGCTGAAATGAAGAAATAGATATATGAAATGGCGAAGTGAACAGAAGATTTCCTTTGATTCAGTATTGGAAGGATTTACACACTACCAAAAGGCCACTGGCTTCTCTAATACAGCTCAAGGTCTTACCATGGGTTTAAGATTAATCAGCACTTTCCAACAATGCAACAAAACCTTTTGCTCTGCTTCCTGCCCCCCTGAACAATGCAACCTTTGTTTGCCAAAGTAGCAGATCCCAACACTTAACTTTCTAACCTTTATTCGTGCTGGTGATTACATTTGCAATTCATGCCATGTGGATTGTGGATGCTATTTATAAGTCCCTGTGGGGGAAAGAAAAATATCTGGGAGGAAAGGTTAAAAAAAAATAAAATTTATCTGTTTAATTCCTCCTAAAAAAGTCAAAATGTCCAGTTTTAAATACACATGAAAGCATTCCAAACATGCTGAGCAGTTAGAGCCACTGTCTCACATATCTGCATATGGTTATACCTGCTATGAGCATGACAGAACTGAGCCATTCTGTAGTGCAGAGGCAATACGGCTCCTGGAGTCCTTCTACCATTCAAACCTGGAACAGGACATCTGGTTAGTATTTCCCTATCAGGGAAAATAGTTTTTGCAGATCTTTATTGAATGAAGTCTATGAACAGGAACCACCGAATCTTCATTGAACAGGAGTAACTTTGTGACAAAAAAATATGTTTTTCCCATTCTTTGTAAAAGATATTCTTGAAGACAAAACAGAAGGATAAAAAATAGATGTAAAAATTTTCTTGACCAATTTCTCACTTCTCCTTGACTTCTGTAGTTCTTGTAAACTAATTTGACAAGAACAGAAAAAAACCTATGAGGCTTCTAAGTAGATGTTTTGGGGAGACACAGCATTTTCATGGCAAAACAGGATCTCACAGAGGTTTGCTGAAGGCCATATGCCTCTAGCCACGTTCTATTCCATAGTCATCTTTTTTTTTTTGCCTGCAATGAATAATCTGTCAAGTAGTACGATAGAATTATTTTACCCATGAGATAAAACAAAAAAGTTAGATAGACCAAGCAGGATGAAGGTGCTTTACAAACTATTAGCTGAGATTGCCCCTTTTCATTTCCATTTTTAAAACCAGAATGTCTCTTATGAAAAGAAAAATAACAGTATTTAGCATACTGTTATGCTAAGTAGATGTGATAGCAATGAAACAGCAAAACTGAGACATTTATCAGTTTCTTTCTGGGCATAATTTCAAGTTATCTGTGAGCCAAATTAGGATATCTATATTTCCTGAATTGTAACTAAGGCTTCTGCAGAAATCCTAGAGGTACTTCAAGCTGAGAGACTCCTGGTAGGGACATATATCTGCTGAGCTCTATCAGTCCCAAAGCCATGCATCTGAGGAATATTGTAGCTCCATTATGTAATGTATACAAAATCTGTGAATGTTTGTATCTGAGTCAGGAACATTAAATATAATGCCAGACTTGCAGCAGTACTTCTAGCTTTCAAAATAGACAGGCATATATATTAATCTAATTTTATCTTTCTTCATCTGACAAAGACTGAAACAGGAACACAAAATAACCTCTCTTTCTTCTTGGAAGAACTCCCAGCTGACAATAGCTCTAAAGGAGAGAGGCTGGCTTAAACCAAATCCACCGAGAGGCAAAGATTTCTTACATTTCTCTTGCATTTCACTGAAGCCCAGACCAAAGAAAGAAATATTAAAGGTTATGTTTCATTCTACTACAGTGGCATTTCTTGACTTAGGAGAACATGAGTAAAGGTGGCCTGTTGAGATTTGACATGACAAGCAATGCCATCTTGTTGAGGTACAGCTTACAGAACAGATGTCCATTTATAGCACAGTACAAAATCTTTTATGCCTTTTAAATGCAGAGCTTTTTAAAAGTGCTTTTTTCAAGGGATCCATTTTTTTCTTTTTCAGAGACAAAAGCTTCTATACTTCATGTCTGCAACTACTGCTGCACATTGCCCTCTTTCTGACTTCTGGTGTGATTACTCTCTGTGAATTCACAAATGAATGATATTATAATTTTCTTTCAAGTTAATGGAACAACGAAGAAATCCCAGACCTCTAGGTTTTTTCAATAATGATTGTGGATTTCACAAAAGATACTAGTTAGTTTCAAGAGGGATAAAAAATTTTTGCAAGATTTCTAAATGATTTCTTCACAGTCTCAATTATTTCATGATTTTAAAACAATAATATATACATTAATGAAATAAGTATTTAATTGATGTAAGTACAGAAACTTAACTTACACTGAGAACAAGAATAGTTTTAAATGTTTAGATACTTCCAAAGTTCTAATTTTTTATATTCAGTCTATTATATAGTAATATAAACATGGATTGATTTCATCATTACTAATTCTGAATAATTCTTTTTTCCCAGGTTTATGTAATATGAGCAATTCTAAACTTCGAGACATTCCAAGTGCTAAAGAGTTCTGAAGTTTGGCAAGTTTCTTTCTTTCTTCTATATCTGAAAGAGTAATTCAAAAAGTATGTTTCATATGTTCACCTCTCTTCGACCTTATTTAAGAATTTGTCTATGCCTCATTGGCTTTTAAATGAAAGAAATGTGCATATATCCAATCATGTGCTTATATACATTTCTGAATCATGGCCAAGACAGTAGAATAACCAAAGGTAAAATCTATTAATCCATGTACATAGTATTTTATTTGATTCTCATACTGCAAGGACAATAAGTCCTTCATTCCGTACAGTTGGGGTCTACCATGTCCTTTCTGGCTAAATGATAGCCATGGGATTAAATAGAAGAGGGTGTGAGTTAATAATGCCAAACATATACATTAGCAGAAAGGCTTCAAATTCCAATTGACTCTAAATGGTATGTAATTGGGTTTTTCATGCCTTAAAAAATATCCTCTATTGTAATATTTCAGCTTGCTAGCTAGAAGTGACTGTAGTTTCAGGCGATTAGGAAAGCTGAAGCATGTGTTTTTTGAAGTGGAAAGGTATGGACAGTACTTATTCTGTTAAGTAGTAATAGATTTGTCTTTCATTAAATTGTGGAAAATAGAAGCAACTAGGACAACAAAATCAGATACAAGTGGAATAGATATTACCATTTATATAAAACATTGGAAAGTAAATCTTAGTTTGAAAAGTACATAATGAAATTTAAAGTAATCTGCTTTAAATCTTTTTAAAATGGGACATTCCCATTACATTAGATGTCTAAATATCTCAGTATAGAGCTTCAGGCTGTTGTTAGCTGCTTCTGCTGTAGCATACATATGCTTTCTAAAAATACTTGTTTGTTAAAGATCATACATCACATCTTCAGAAATATTGGTATCACTGCTTTCCTGAGAGAGTGCACATTACATCATAGATTTGGTTTAGCTTATATCATTCATAAAATCCATTGGATGACACACATACTGTCTAGAAATCAATCCTCTTACTAACTTTAATTCCTAGAACATGTTATTTATTAAAATACATATACTCAGTGGTGTCATGATCTCATGTTATATAGCAAGGCCTGGATCATTAGACTGCAAGAAGTTCTGAAAGCTGGAAAATGAGTGAAAAAGATCTCGAAAGCATCTTTACTCTCATTTTAGAAATGGAGAAATTAGAAAATGAAAGATATTAAGTATCCACAGTCCACCTTTGCAGTCTAGAAAAATATCCCTATTCACACAACCACAGAATGGTTTGGGTTTGAAGGGCCCTTAGAGATCATCTAGTACCAACCACTCTGCCACGGGTAGGGACAGTTTCCACTAGACCAAGTTCAAAGCTCCATCCAACCTGTACTTGAACACTAAAAATGAGATGTGACTGGCAGAGCCAGGCAACTAAATACTAAAGGAGCCATCTCTATACTCTTAACAACTCCTCAGTTTGACTTTATACTCAGGTTTCCTTTTCTTAGGTTTGATGTTATCTAATATTTAGAACTCTTTTCCTTATTTAGGAAGATTCTTTCTTGCTTACATGTGATGTAAGCATCAGGAGCAGCAGCAGTTGCTAGACAAACTTTTTTTCATGAACAGCAGAGTAAACAGTCTCATAAAATCCGCATGAGCTGTCAGTGCATGACTTTATGGTTACCTTGGGGCTACAGCAATTAAAATATGGTATTTACTTAAAAAGAAAAATGTCAGGCTTTTTCAGTTCTCAGAACTATGAGCTGGTTTTGTGTTTTAACTACTCCTTTTTGCTACAGGACCATCTGAATATTATAAAACTGAATAAAATTTTAAAATTATATTATTCAGTTTATTAGATTAGGCTCTCTGAAATTTCCAGCAAGACGATGAGGATCTCTTTAGAGAATCTGGGCGGACATGTCAGAATTATACGATCAACATGCTTGGAAAGATATGTTATTCAAAGCTGAGACCTTTTTAAGATCATGGATTTTTCTCTGTATTAATTCTTTACAAAATGCTGAGCTGTTGAAAAATGTGGTCTTGCAGTGTGGAGGGGAATGCTCTGTACTTGTATCTACTTTCTATTGTACCTCCTTCTCTTTCCAAGAATGAAAGCTTTGAATGAAGATTGGAAGATGTCTACTTGCTGATCAAGTAGAAAAAAAAAAGGAGATTTTCATTAATGTTTACCTAATTACTATTTGGCTCATATTGCCATGAAAGCAAGGCACTTTACAGACACATGAAAACAAAGGAAGCACTGCTTGTTCACCTTCTTTCTCCAAGTCTAGTCTATAGTGCTGTGACATTTATTCATGGAATAGACTTGAGCTTCAACCTCTTTTAGACCAGTTTTAAAAGACTTTAAATGAAGAAGCAAAACCAAGTCTGTACACAACACTTTCCCAAGTTTTCTAGCTAGGGAAATTGTTAGAAATTTAAACATATTATCTATTTTGCAAAATATGTTACAAGGCTCATGAAAAACAAAAGGAGACAAATATGATAGCAACTTGATCTAGCCATCAAACTTGGTAGTTTAGAATTCATCTGGGACATTGAACCTAGAAGCTCTAGAACCTGACCTGAAAAAGGAGAACATGGTGCTGGTATATCCTTACTAGAGCTGGTTCTTCTGAGATTAATGCTTTTTGAGATCTGGTCAAAAATTCTCTTCTTAAGAAGGTATTTCTTTACAAAATCTTCACTGAATGAACATGACACAGCAATAACTTCAGCTACATTTAAAAGACATAGATTTTTTAAAAATTCCAAAAATACTTTAAATTTGAGTTCATGCACATACACACATGAGCAGTGCATATGAACAAAAAAGTAATGAATGATCTGCTGAGGCAGATTGCTTGTTCTGATGTATTTCCAGGTGCATTTAAGACCTAATAGCATGTATTTGCAGTGTAATTTCTCATAACAGTCTCTAATTACATCTGTGACCTACTGTGCCATTGTAGATTTCAATAACTTTATTTCAAATTTTCAGATCAGTAGCTGCATAGGCTGAGAACTTAGAGACATGCTTCATTACACAAAATGGGTATTCAAGACAGTAAAAAACTATGGATTATTAGAGATAAAAACAGATATATAGATGTAAGATTCATTCAATGAAATTCAATTTTTGTGCCAGGACACTTGGATAAAGATCTGAAAAGGCTACATGAAAAATAAGGCCTGATAGTCATTCAGGTGTAGAAGTGATTGTATAGTTCCAGACCATGACATGAACAAAACTGAATTTATTGATTAATTAATACCTAATAACAACATGTTGCTAATTTATTCATGCAAATTAAATACACAAAAGATATGTTGTAATGTTCTGCACACTGAGATATTGATGCCTGAGTGACAGTCTTTGATGACCTCTGTATGCTAGAATTTTTGGATACAGTTTTCTGATTCCTCTATGATATACCTCTGCATGCTTACACACATCCAGGCAAAATCACAGTGAGACCCTCAGTGACTGAATGATGTCTACAAAGACACAAGATGAGTCAGGTAAAGCAAGGACCTGAACCTAGCTTTCTCTCAAGCAAGTGTTGGACCACATTGTGGTACCAGCTATGCTAAGGTTTGTCATGTCTTGATAGGTAAATATACTATTTAAATGACATTTTTCCATTACAAAAGCTCTTGCCTTATAAAACATGTCTGGCTTTACTAACTGCTACTAACATAGCAATTTAAAGATGAGAAGAAAAAGACCCTGAGAACAGAGATGAACTAAGTATCTTGTTCTACTCATTCTAATCAGAGAAACAACAAAATGTTTTAAACACAATTCAAATTTTGATTTTAAGAAAAATGTATCTTTTACAAGCTATTTTGTCTTCTTTGATTGCTTAATGAAAGAAATCTCTCTTGTTCATCTACTACCTACATCCTATTTACATCATCTCTCCTAGTTAATAGCACATACATACCCTTTCACATGCTTATTTTGTCCTCCCATGAGGCAATGATATTTCTCTTTTTTTGCACAATACAGAGATGACTCCTTTGTGGCCTGAAGACACATGGAAGTGGAATGATTTCAGTCTGCTCTATGGGGAGACACCTGAAAAAGTCATCACATGTGATGGGCTTGGAAGCTGAACTTACTACCTAGCTTTGATAATTTTTTTTCTGAAAAAGAGAAAACAGCTGCCAATTTCTCTGATTTCTGCAACTAAGAGAGTCAGGACTTCTGTTCAAAAGAAATAAAACATGGGAGGAGCCAAAAGTCCAAGCCAGTATAAAACTACATGTCTCAGGAGTATGGCTTCAGGTCTTTGAAACTCTTCTGGGATTATTGTACATGGTATGTGTGGAAAGCAGATTTGTATCTTATATGAATGTATATCAAACTCACATAGCAGGACTGGATGTCTCAAAAAAATTGTTTCATAGTTGTCTATTTTAGATAGTATTTCTATGTAAGTAATTTGGAATAATTCAGCCCTCAGTGTACACTGTACTATACAGTGCCTGTGACAGGAAAGTATATTTTCAAACATTCACAGAGGAGCTTTGAAGCAATTTATGTTAAGATTTTAAAATTTTTTTCTTTCCTTTTTATTTTCTTTTTGCAATATCAGAGGTAAGTGCTCTCTACTTCTCTTATTTTTTTCATTAATTAGCTGGCTGATGGGCTATGGCCAGTTCCACAGCTCACTGAGCAGTCTAATATTAATATCATGTACCTTTGTCACTTTACTCAAATGCTATATAGTTTCAACTGTATAAACAAGCAGCAACTCAGTAATGAGAAAAAGCCTCTATGTATTTTTTTTGCCAGTGGCTTTTTGGGGGAGGAAGGGGACTGGATTAGGAATGTTTTACATGTGCCAAAGATAGAGGAATTTTAAAAAAAAATAAATGGTCTGGTGAGTCCTGCATGTGAAAGCACTTTTGCAATTAAGCAAACAGAATCAATTGGCTGGATGAGAAACATTTGTAGCTTACATGACCAGAAAAATGCTGATGTAAACACAAAGAAAGATTTTTTTTATCATGAGGCAGATTTCTGGAAAAAATGTGACCAAAGCAAGAGGCTGGACCACATAACATAAGGGCAAAGACTAAGGGAGCTCCATTTGTTTAGATAGAAGAGGAAAAGGCACAACTGGGGGATCTAATTGCAGTCTTCAAGTATTTAATGGGAGCTTACAGGAAAAAAATGGAGCCACGCTCTTTGCAGGTACTCAGTGAAGGGATTAGAGGCACTGAGCACATGTTTTGGTGGGGTAAATTCTGATTGCAGAAAAAACCCAAACAAATAAGAGCTGCATGGACAGGCTACAGGGCCTTTGTCTTTGGAAATATACAAAACTCAAGTGGAAATGGTCCTGAGAAAGACATAATTGTGAAGTTAACATTCCTTTGAAGGTTACACCTAGGGTATAGACCATCTCCAGAGGTCTCTTCTATCATAAATTATCCTATGATTCTATAAAATATAAAAGCTGTAGTTCTGTGGATTTGGCTTTTTTCCTTTGTTCCTTTTGTTTGTTTGTTTGTTTGTTATTTCCTTCTCTTAAAATCGTACCCAGTCTGGAAAAATACTGATTTTAAGTTTGACAAAGATTAAAAGAAATGGCATAAGTGTTCCCTGTGATGGCTAATTTGGTGGGAATATATTTTTATGAGGTCATTATTTGCATTTGAGCTTTGTATGCATTTGAACATCCTGAACTTGTTGGAAAGGGGCACCTGGTGAGCAGCTTGTGTTTGAGTAGCTATGACTGAGCCCACAGGGACCATCTATATTTCCTGACTGAAGTTTAATGAAACAATACTTTGCCACTAACAGGACCATTAGGTTTGAATGGCTCTGTTCAGGATATGGAGTTGCTGGAGCTGTAGTATGGAAAATCCCCCATGGAAAAGTGAAAGTGGGAAGAGACTCCATTATCTGTTTGGAAAACTCAAAAGACCATGATACAATAGTCAGTGGAGGCACCTAGAAGGATTTTCTGGTCTAAAGTACAAAGCACAAAGAGCTGAGACCAGTGTTCACATGGATGATGAGAACACTGAGGCTGTAATCACCAGTTTTTTCCCCAGTCTGTAACTTCTTTCAGGAATAAAGTGTAATTTTGTGTTTCTTTATTTCACAGGCAATTTCTTCAGAATGGTCTTGTCTGCAGGGAACATGTTAAGCCATTGGAACTTTGAAAATGTTACAGATCTTGACAGTCCACTGCTCTAAAGGGTGCAGATACACACAAAGAGACAGACAGACATTTGCACATACATATGAGTAGTTTATAGAGAGCATGCACATACAGATGTACATTAAGTATATATATACATCTGTATAGTGTACTATGCTGAAAAGAGTGAGGTGTAAGAGCAATCCTCAGCACATTGCTAGCCACAGAGGTCATAGAAGCACACTGTCCCATCCTTTGACAGAATAATTGAAGGATAGGTTTTGTTCAGAAAACATGACTAGACTGAGACATACTTCCCAGACAAGTAACAGAGCTCTCAGCTGCTTCAATTTGTTATTATTAGGAGAGAGAATGTCCACAGTGAATAGCAAGGCTGTGAAACTACTTTCTCAGTAATAAACCAATACACTAATCAGCTAAAGTTTTGTTGTGCTATTGTTGCATTTGTGACTAGACAGATGACATTGATGAAGATTTCTTCAATTCACCCACTATTTTTGCACATTTCTTTTCTTATTTCTGAAGTCTGGCAAGTGCAATTCTTCATATGTTTTTATATTTTTCTCAAATCAGAAGTTTGCAGATGACAACAATTGCATATATGTAAACCCCATGGACAGGACTTAGAGACTGAGAACTTTCTGTTGCACCTGTAGAAAAGAAAAGGGAAATTCTTAATCACCCTGAAGGATATACACAAACAGATGCCAAGATTTCAGTAAAAAAAAAGCAATTTTCTGTGAATCAACTACATCAGTAAATACTAGAATTAGTGTAGACAAACTCTGTGGATCAAGAATGTATTGAAATGCATGATTTCAGTCACATGAAGAGAATTCAGAAACTACTTGAAGAGACAGTGCCATTGTTATAACCTAGACAGGGGAATGGTCATTGCTCACCTAGAGTGCCACCCAGGTCTGCATTTCTTTTCTATCAAAACAAGGGAGCTGGTGTGCAACAGCATGCTCAGATCACAGCATAACCTGAAAATCTTTTGCAGCCCAGCACAGAGGTCAAGTTGATATGTATTCCATATATAGACCTATATCAACCTGTTTTTTTTCCAGCCCTAAACATTATATTGCAGTAACTAACTTACTTAACAACTTGCTTCATGCTATCAAATGAAGCTTTCTAATTAATATATGGAATGTCCACTTTTCAGCAAAAGAGCAGTCTGAAAACTATCACTGCTTCTTGGAATAGTCTAACAGTGGTAAGCAGAAGGGGGACAAACTGTTTCTTTGGAGGGCAACATATACCAGCCAGTCTGGCCCTGAACTACCACACTGTCTTTATCAGCTGCACTCTGATGTGTGTATCATAAACTTCTTGGTCATATATCAGCACAAATTGAAACAGCTTTCCTTATCATAGTAAATATCATATTGTTATATCACCTAATCTGTTGATATGGACTCTACACTGATAGCTCTGAAGTGACCAAATGGTAAAATGTCAGTATTGCCTGAAAAATAGTCTTTCAATATCTTTTAACACATGCTATCTTTCTTGTGACCTCTTTTCCTTATTCTCAGCATTTGAAGTATTTTTCCTTATTACCATTATATTTTTCCTTACTCAGGATTGCATTTACTGAGTGTTGCATAGAATTTTTGGGGGGTTTCATGGTATAAATCACAACATTATTATTCTCCCAATTCTAACGAAGTGGGACAGGAGTTTTGAACTATAGCTATAACTGGCCTGATTAAGAAAAGCCAAGCAAAGTGGGATAAGGACAGGAAGATTATGCTGGATGTATTCAACCCTGATTGATTCATTCCAGGTTCCTTCATCTGGAGAGTTTATGCAAAGACTCTGCAGGAGTGGACCTGATCGAGTTAGTGATACAGTAAAGTAAGCAGTGAAACTTAACCGAAGAAGCGCTATCACCAGGATGATTTTACGACACCCTATTAGGCAGAGCAAGATGGTGTAGATCTCATATCACAGTTTCTTAACCCAGCATATGATGTCATTAACTCAGAAAAGCTGTTCTTCTGATTTTAAAGTTTGCAATGCATGAAGCTATAGCTATAAAGTAATCTGAGAATAAAGAAGGAAATAAATATTATTAGACCTGTCTGTTACATGTCAGAAATAGTAGGGAAAATAATAAAAATGCCCTTGCTGTGTAGTAACAGAGATAGGCTTGGAGTAGCAGAAGCAGAAATGGGTTTGGAGTATGACTGCACATGTATAGAAGAGTTTGCCTGAGCTGCCATAGCTGCCATTTGGCTATCAGCCTCTCCGGAGTACTGGTACAAAGGCAGCCTTCAAGTCCACCTTTAGTTCTGATAGGAAGCCTGAAGTAGAAAACTGATGTGCAACCATGTGGCAAGTCCAGTGGAGCAGCAGAGAGCACAGGTTGAGAAATCAACATTGCCTCACAAAGTACTTTGAGATGGAAGCTGAAATTAAAAGAAGAAATCAAGCTTTGTCTCACTTTTTGAGAAGAGCTGACCTTGCGCCTAGAGAAGGACTCAGGGTGAGCTTTGGCAGCTGAGGGACAGCTCCTCCCACTTTTCCTTCCTTGTACTTTTAGGCTCAGTGAAAAACAAGAATTCCTGATTTCAGGGTTTCAAACCATTTAGCAGAAGACATGTAAGAATTATAGGGATCCCACTTCACCACAACAGCACTGCTAGGTATGGCTACTCTTATAATCAAGGCAACCAGAAAAAAAAAAAAGCATAAATAAAATGCGTCAATCTCACCCTTTTTTCCCACTGATGGCTTCTGTGTCATTTATTTTCAGGGTAGATACCATTTCCATTATATACCTTGTCAAATGCCCAAGCAGAGCAAACATAGTGATGTGATGTTAGAATTGCAATTATTAAAACAGCTGATTTGTCTCTAATGTGAATGTTCCTAGAGAAGAAATTGTAATCAAGCAGCACCATATGGACAACAGAGATTTGGATCAAACAGAAAAGAGAAAGTGACTAACAAGAAGTGATGAATGTTATTGTTACACTGGGAAGTGGATACAGATCTACTCCTGTGTCTAAGGATGTTGAAGCTGAGGAACCTTCAGAGAAAAAAAAATCATTGCTAACAAAGAAAGAATTATCAAGCATCTCATTTCTTCAAACCTTTGCAAAACCAGGCCAAAAGCCTGTTTTCTACCTTTTACATCTCAGGGGCGCACTAATTTTTGCTTTATAAAAGCTCATTACTGGTTTTAGAACATGTTACAAAACTCTAGACATTGAAAATCTAATGGTGAAATCAGCAGCAAGAAAAAAAAGTGGCTAGTTGCCTAGTATTAATAAACAAAAATGCATTTTGGTTATGTTATAGGAGTTGATGCCTCAGGGCAGCTGCCAATCAAGTCATGTTTTATGTCTCTTAGTACCTTGCTATTAAAAACAATCAAGGTTACCATGGAAACTGCAATTTTATCACATAGTAGTTTTTAAGTCCTTAGGCTCCAGAACATGCTATTAAGAAGTATTTCTGAGTGCTGTGTACTTCTGCATTTCTTAATATTTTGAAGGAAAATATTTTTAACTCACAGTCAAACTGTGCCTATTAGATATATTTTTATTATGCTTTTAGGAACACACAATAAAGACTGTATTAATGAATACATAAGACCTTATTCACTACCCAAATCTTCAACTATACAAATTAAAATGGAAAAAAGTTTACCCTTTATAGTTACGATAAAAATATATTTATTTTAGTTCACAATATGTAAAATTATTGCATTCTGTGTATATTTCTTCTTTTTCTTTCATTTAATTCACCTGCATCTAGGTGGATAATAGTTTAAGTTATCACATACAATATTATTATATACCATCTTGTTATTTTATTGTTATAATTTGTAAAAGAATGCTAAATGTTTTATTACAATTTATTATTAATATGCATTTAATTAGTGTTCATGACTATTCTCTTTTCAGGCATACAAAAACAAAAAGAGTTTTGCTTTTTGCAATTTTTTTTTGGGAAAATAATTTCTATTCTTGATAATGCTGTGTAATTGCAAATATATGAAGCGTAATTAAATCTTGATTATTTCAGGGGCATCAAGTGTACATAAAGGTATATAAACCACATTAATGTCAGGGGTTTGCAGTTATTTGGCAGAAGGAGTAGCCCAGGCAAAAGCTAAAGTGCTACTCCAGCAGGGATGATGGCTCTTGTTAAGTAGACACCTAGCAAATCAAGTTAATAACTGTCCTATGACGGCAAAGACAGGATTTCTCCTAGTCAGCTGACTCTCATAATTTGTTGTGAGAGTCTACCAGAGTCAGTTTACAAACTGATGGAATAAGTTAAGTTTATAAGCACAGGTTTTTAAATCGGATGTGGTATTTGCTTTGGAATAGATTCCTTGTTTAGATGTTAAAGTAATTTAACATAATGAAATATTTGCTTTAGAGCCAGTGAGTTTACTAGTTTGACAAAAGAGCCAGCAGGAGCCTTCATGAACTTAGCTCTCTTCCAGCCACAAGAAACAAGAGTAGCAAAAATGCCATGATTAAGCAAGTGGGCTGAGCATATAGACAGGAGCTATGAAAGGAAAGAACATTCTAAGAAACACTAGCACAATGAATATATTAGTAATGAATTTTGGCCAAATTTTGTATGTCCATACTTTTTAAATTTGCCACTTTTTCTCCCAAGGAGCTTGCACTCTGCTTCTCCAGCCTACTACATATAATATTTTGTGCCATAGGACAGCATAGTCTTCTCATAAACACATCATTTATATTTCAGTGGGAATGACATCTATTTCCATTGCATGTCTACTTTTATTATTAGCAACCATTATTTATTGGATGCCAGTATTAAACAAAGGGCAGTAAAAAATGCATAATATTAGTGATTCTGTTTGAAGACAATGTTTTACATGCTTGCCTTTATTTGTATACATCACAGTTGTGGTGACTGAATAGTCACATGCTTGCCTTTATTTGTGTACATCACAGTTGTGGTGACTGAATAGTGATAAATAGCAATAAACTATAAACTTAAATTAAAACCTACAGTGTCATGGAATGAATGATCCTTTTACATAGCTGAGAAATGCTGAGATGGACTAAACAACCTGCCTTGTTGATTTCAAAGATGTTCGTCTGCTTAATATGCGCAGGAAACCACACCGGATCGTGCCTTTCTTCTGTTTTAGAGTCAGAATTTCTGGGTAAAGATCAGATGGGGTACGTTCTGATTAAGTTCCCATTTCTAGAGTGTTACTTTCAAGGCAGACAGGGCTTATATAGATAAGTTAGGGAAACCAGACTGTTTTGCACAGATAGGTTTAAGCTGGTTCATTGTATTATTCTCTATGACACTGCAAACTCATGTTTCTGACTAGGAACTGCCTCTGTTATCAGAGGTAAAGAAGAAAGAAACCTACACAGACTTTCTATTCCATGTGTTACTTATGGGAAGCCCAGGTTTGATACTGACTTTGTCCATTCTCACCTGCTCGGGTGAGAACAGGTGAGAGCCAACAGGCAGTTCTACAGAGACCAACAGAAATATTTCTTGTGGTACTCTAACTGCAGCTTATTTTCATAATTTAGATTGTTCAGCTTCTGACGGTTTCTCATTTACTATGTAGAGTATAATCTGGTCCCTAACAACAGATGGGCAACCTACCTGAGGTCTGCTTCTCACTGGCCTGCAGTGTGTGCTGAGCAGCACATTGCAATCAGTCAAGAATATTTTAGCTGGAATGTTTTCTTTTCCAAAGCACTGTCTTTTTCGCATGCTTCAATTCCATGCTCTCTTAATATACTCCTTCTCCATCTTTATGCTGTGCAGCTTTTTTACTAACGTTGCACAGATATTGTTTAAATGGGTTCAGCAAGTATTTGTTTCCATGGGGCTACCTTTGTTCCCTTTGCTGACACCTTTTCTACATGAGCAGCAGACTGCATTGCTGCTGCCACTGCTTGAGTCTGAGAAACAATTTCACAGTGAGGATTTGCTTCTTTTTCTCTACAGTCTGCTTGACAGTGATGCATGAGGAGGCTACTGTGAGCAAGTGTTGGCCTCCTCCCTCTCCCTACTGACACAGCCATTATTTCTAGCTTTGTCACAGCTTATAGAAAATCACACCAGAGCTGAGGATTTTGCTTTAGTGACCGCAGTTTCTCTCTGATACTCTGCTCTAAGTGGAATCATTGAACCCAACTTTCCTGTGGTAGCATCATGCCTTTCTTTCAATTTTCTGGTAAATAACTATTCCATCTTCTGCTTGGATGGTTACGTACATGAGGTCTAAATAAGGAGAAATGGAGAAAAGACAGAAACACAAGCATCTTACCCTGACAACCAGCCTGTTCTTCAGATGTCTTGTCTATCTTATGACAAGAAAGATTCTGCTAAACAGGAAATAGGGTTTTCATCTGTTGAAAACAGTAATCATGGTGATTTTATGGGAGTATAGACAAAGATTTCTGACGATACAATTGTTCATTTAAAGGTAATGCTGAGTCAGGACAGCATTGCCTCTAGAGATGCAGTCAATGAAATCAGGGAGAAGAAAATAAACTTACCAAACTTGGGACTGGGAAAATGCCTGCTCCTGCTGGCTCTGCCTCATAATTCCTCTCTGACACTGGGCAAGTCACCCACTGAGAAATCAACTGCCATAGTGACAGGTGACACTTCACCATATGGAAATAAACTTGGAGCAGAAAGCACAGAATGCAGCATAACTATGATTTATTGCTGATAGAGAATTTCATATAAAAATTCTTCCCAATGTTGAAGTTGGTTTCAACTGAAAATCCTTCATTCAGATATGAAATTACACATCCCAAAGAAATGCATTTGTATTTTATAATGAAATGGAAGCTCTAGAAAGCTCTTTTTTATCACAAAATATTTTTGTCAAGAAAGGTAAAAATATATATTTTAGCAGAAACAAACTTTTTTTTAATTCTTTTTCTACTTCTTCTACTTTCTTTAATTTTTTTCTCCCTTCCCTCATTTTCATCTATTCCTTCTTCTTTCTTATCTTTGATCTCTAGTCTCAAGGCCTTCTGACTACCTCTGGACAGGGAAGAAGTCTTCCTGTCATTCACACATCAGTAAGAAAAAGAATGGATAATGAATATGAGGGTGACACTTTTATAGAGAAAGAGATGAGAGAGCATTTACCATCTTCAGCACATGGGAATTTTGCTTTGATTTGAAGTTTCCCACAGGTCTTCATACACCATAGCTAAGCATATCAAGTGAGATTTAACTTCAGACAGAAAATCTACATTTTAGTTATAGAGATTCTGTGCAAAAAAAGGTGGCGCAAGACTATAGATGAATAACAACTAAGTTGAGGTATCTAACTCCCTTAAGTTCCCTTAAAATCTGGCTATCACTTAAATACACATTCAGAGGTTAGGCCTTTACTGCTTGTTTAGGCTTTGACTTTTGTTAATGGACTTGGTGGAGAAAATGGAGTACATCAGAAAAAAAAGTGATTCTATATTTAAGTATGTCCAGGATCAAGATAAAATATAATGAATTGCATAATATAGACCAGCTAGTATTTTCATTGTCAGAGTAATACCATTTTATTTTTCTCCAAGCATCTGCTGCATCAGCAAACAGAACAGTAGTAGATCTACAGTTTAGCTGAGAGTGAATTCAAATTAATTTCTTTATGATGGGGAAATGAATATCGATATCACTACATAAAACAATAAACAGAAAACAAGAAGCAGAGTCCAGTCTTTGAAAGCCATTGAGCAGCAATACTTAGTTCAGTGCACTCGGTCACATATCTGAGTTTTAACTCTTATTCCTCTCTTAAGGTGAGCCACACCTTGGTGCCTCAGAGAGACTGGATTTTTTTTTATTATAACTATGGGCCAGAGAGCACTGATCTAAAGCAAAGAGCTTTGGCAAACATAGAATGGATAAGAGGCTTTAAGGGCTCAGCAATCCACAGACAAGACATTTCTCGAAACATATGAAACTTTGGCTGCGTAACAGTGCAAGGAATCATCTGGAAATATTTCCTGCTGGGAAAGAAAAGAATCCCCATGTGGAAATATTGCCTTAAACAACCACAAACAGTTTATGTGGTGCAGAACTCTCAGACAATCTTTACTCAGATTTCTGTACCCCAATGTCCCATATGACGCAGGATAAAATATCACAAAATCTCTTCTGCACTCTCCCCTTCTTTAAAACAAATAAGCAAACAGGCCCATCTGCTGCCTTTTGTTGATGGCAAAGAACCCTTACGACAGCTGAAAGTGGAATATTTGCCTTCAGCATTGGGTAGGATTCTATTCACATATTTACAGTGTAGTCAAAATTAAACTCAAAAATGCAAAAGGAGTCCTAGCCAGCCTGAATTTCATCTACATAAGAGGATGCAAAAGTGGTGCTTGAAAGAGCAGTACTCTAGAGAGGGTAAAACTGGAAAGTTATCCACGAATATGTTAATAGATTTACTGTACCAATCAAGCATGCTGGCAACAAGGACCACCTGCCAGAATAATCTCTCTCTGAGACTCTCTTAAGGAACTAAATCACCTGCTTAAAGTTTTATTTAAGTGAAATGTCCCAGAAAAGCAAACACAGTGTAGCTTGTCAGCAGGTCCTCAAGGGAAGGGCTATTTGTTGCTTGCCCAACTCGTCAGACTATGAACACTACCTTTTCACTGAGTCTGAATGACCAAATTTTGTGTTGAGTAGTAATCCTCCCCTCCTACACATACACACATGCTTATAAGGCATGTTAAAAGAATTGTGATTTTGGTCAAAGACATATTTAGTATAGGAAAACAGGCACTGTTGTGATAGCTACCCATGAACCTAAGGAAGCCCTAGCCTATAAATTAAAGGAAGCACAAGTATTCTGATGTTGTCATAGTTTTGTTTTGTGCTCTTTTGAATGACCTTTACACCGAACACTGTTTTGAGATTGCTATACTTATTCCAGTATCATTTAGGTACTCCTGGCAGGAGTTTCACTCAGTAAGTAGAGAGGCATAATATAGAATAGTTTCTGTATTGAAAAGTCAGGTAGAGAATGAAGTATTGTTAAAAAGTATAATTAGTTTCATTTTGCAGGTAGAAAACTGTAGATGGAAACTTCAGTGTCTCACCACAACCAGCATAGCAAGTTGTAACCCTGCTAGAACATAGTAATTTTTAGTTTCACTCAAGTACATTACAGAAAGATTGCTCTTTCTCTACATTGTGACTGTTGTAGGAAAATAGCTGACTTTATGCAATAATTTGAGACCATGTAAAAAAGTTAGCAGTTGCTCAGAAATTATTATATAATGTGACGGGTTTCTTTTTATTCTGGTGTATATATTCACGTCATAAGATAGTTTGGGTGCAGACTCCCTGAACTGTACTGTGTCTTAAAATTTCACAGTCCTCATTCCAGGTTCTCAGATTGAAAATTTTTTGTACCGCTTGGCACCTCTTTAAGAACTCACTAAAGAAAGGCTTCAAGCAGTGCATTATGTCTTGTACAGCCCTAGTTACAACTACTTGCTCTGTTCTGAGATTTTGTCATTCTCACTCACAGTAAATTTTCCCTTTACTCTGTGAATTGCTCCATTGGTTTTACATGCTTCGAAGTAAAAGATTGAAAGTTATAGAATTAGGCTCAGTATCTTCTGGGCCACACTAATTCCAGGAATGATGAAGGTACCATTTCTGCCTTGTCCCTCCATCATTCTCTGTCTGGGTCAAAGTAGAGAGCCATAAGTGAAAAGCCTTGGTTGTTTTTCTGTTTAGTTTTTTTTTTTCCCCTCCAGAATTTGTTTATCAATACACTGGTCTTTGAGGCAAATACAGGTCTTGATCAAATTTTTTCTATATATCTGAGTACCATGTCTGGGGGCATTAATTAGTCAGGAAAAGAAGGACTAGAAGTCAAGATATGTTTTTTGCTTAAAATATGTTTTCTTCTATGTCATAGAGGTAGGCAGAATATAAGATGCTTATATTTTAATGAGATCTTTAAAATGCCATCACTGTTTTCTTTGCATTTTCCCCCACTTAATTTTCCCTCAAAATGTAATAAAATAAATAAGCAGACACCATTAAAATTGCATTTACTGACTGAAATGGAAACAACATTGTGCCCTAACATGTTATTTACAAAGATCTCTGGGTGGCCGCAGTAGAATTGCAATATAACAACCAATTAAAATCAAGTCCTGTATACCATATAAAATTATTTTTTTTTAAAAAGGAAAAAAAAAGAAAAAGAGGTTAGACAATTAGATATAACAAGGCATTCAGCATTGTAAGGTTAGATGGTTTATATAAAAGTAATGTACAGAGTCGAACCCATTTAGCCTCTCTGAATGCACACAGAAGGCTACTCTGACGTTTTTAAGTTCCCATATTTAAAGTGCAACTTTCCTAATTTGTTGATAACTTGAAGTTCATAGCTCATGACAGGTAGGCAGACCTTTTCCTAAGAGTAAGAAAACTACATGCAGAATGCCTAAATATGTGAGTGGACATGTGCACATCACACTGTAGACAAAAAATAAAATAATTCCTCTGGCCTTGACTAAAACTGACAGCACACTACAGCCCCTTGAATGACTAGGGATTTTGCTCTCAGAGTAACTCAGTGAGCTGGGATATTTTGTACACAATAATCTTCAGAAAACAAGTGGCAATATTCCTTGGTTTCCAAAAGAGACGGGGATTTTCTCAAAATAAATTTGGTGTCAGTAATGTGAAAAGTGTAAAATTATAACCAAGCCACTTTTTTTTTTCTGGGTGACTGAGTGCTCTCCAGTGTTTCAAAGCCCAGGGACTGAAAACTACAACAAAAGAACAAAATATAAGACATGATTTTCTGAAGTAGAAATTATCCAGAAATTGTGGCCAAGTCAGAGGGAGCTGAGAGTATTCAGAGCTCAGGAACATTCATCCTTTTCTTTGGCTGTTAATGCCTTGGTACTACAAATTTACTGTATAAAGTCATGGATGATACTAATCATATATATTTTATAGTTTTACTTTGTGCCCTGGTTGCAAAGTAAGAGAAAACTCTAAATATGTGTTCTAGTTTCAATTTTTTAAAATTTATTATCCAGGATAACCTTTACAATTACAAGGCTTTTGCCTCAGACATCTGCTGGATCAATGACCATTAAGGTGACAGAAAAGGAAAATTTCCTGTCTATATTCCCTAC
>NW_008677421.1:25925-29271 GCF_000695815.1 Acanthisitta chloris
GGCACAAAAGATATGCACTATAAAATTCTTAGAGCCCCTAGATGGCAGTCAATAGAGGGATTAGAAATGTCTTGTCCCTTCAGCTTCCGAAAATGAGTAGCAGGAATACCTCTGTGATTTCCTCTTGGGACACTATGCTAGTGAATCCTAAATTCCACATCTTCAGTCTAGTTTATTTCCTTCACTTTGTTGTGTATTTTTTGTGAATGCCTGTCTGATGCCAACGCTATTGTCATTTCTCTAAGTGTGCATGCTAACATGTATGTTTGCTGTTATACCAGAATGTACAGTTGTAACAGAAGTAATTGCAGCAGAGGAAATTGGGGGATTCAAAGGAATTGATGCTGCACAGGATTGTTCATGTTTTCCGTGCTATACACAATGTGGCTCAGGTAGAAGATGTACACTGGAATGCAAACAGTGGATTTATGTGAATTTACTGGTGAAATCCTTCTGAGAAGGATGAGTTCACTGGGCCTACTGAGATGGCCAAGATGCAGGGACACTTGACAGAACTATACCAAGCATTGTTCTTTCCATTGCACCCCTCAGACCTAGCTAATGCTTAGTCCTTTTACTCTAAATCTCCATGGGGTTCAGATTTCCCTCTTTATGAATAAGTTGGAAATAATTTCAAGTCCTGTACATTCTTATCAGTAAGAAATGTGCTTTCCCACTTTAAGTATGCATAACCAAAAAGCATGTTTATAGCCCTGATATGGATTTTTAGGGCCGTGCTAGGAAGAAATGCAGAGTTCAGTGATCTTTACTCACTCCTACTCAAGTGCATAAGGAAATTCTTTGTCCCATAAAACTTAATCTTTAGTTAAAGTACTGAGTATGAATTATTTAAATTGGACTGTGTTATAAAGCATTTTAGAGTATAGGAGCTCGTGCCTCTTTCTCATGTCTTTTATATTAAATGAGCTGTTGTGATCAAGTTATAACTTCTGTTAAGCATACAATGTGATTTGATATTTAAACTGAGTAAAAGCAGTTTAATTTTCAGAGTTTCTGTGAAAGTAGAGATTCCAACGAGATCAGTGTGTTTTGTGAGTTATCAGAAAAGCAGGCCTTTAAATTAGTATCTTTGCTTGAGATCTGAAAGAATCCCTTTCATTCATTAGTTTTCATTAAAATTAGTTTGACTCTTTTGTTTAACTTCTGGCCTGTTGGGCTGAATGCCTTATGTTAAGCTTGAATATCCTTGAGCCAGATTCCAAGGTCCTTATTAAAGATCCAGCTCAAAAATATTTTAATCAATTGGGGCTTCTAAATTGCGACAGTGGAAATTTGTGAGTGTTAAGACCAAGTGAAAATTGAAGGAATTTAAGCAGCTGGGTTCAGTCCTGCTCCCATGCTGAAATAATTGCTTCAGCTGGGAAGAGAAATGAATAACTGTTAAAAGCTAACAGCTTACAGAAACAAGGCTGCTACAGTTAAAAGCAGAAATGATGGATTCTTTTTATCAAGTGCAAGAAAATAATATTTAGTTCTCTTATTTAATCAATTAAATTTGGTTTATTTGCTGTAAGGTAATTATTGTAGTTTGGTGTGTCTAATATTTTACTAGGCAAGTTTTCTTTTGAGTACATCTTTGTGCACTACTTTTAATATATTATACACAAGTACAGCCCATAATTAGGGTTAATTCAAATGGAGCTCATTTTGGTGCATCCTCAGGCAAAAACCTGGACAGTCATTTACATACATTCAAATGCCAGGATGTATTCAAATGGTTTTCTGAAGAAAGGTATAGCTTTTGATAGCCTTTCAAAAGATCTCTTTCCCAATCAGGTGGGAAGAAAATGCTATACTATAACATTTTCCCCCATACCAGTTCTGTCTTGAAAAGGTCCATTTTCATGTTCCTAAAGATCCTTATATTTTCACTGGTGTTCTAGGCAGGACTCTGTTCAGAAACTACTGTAGGTTATTTCATTTTATTGTCATCTATTGATTTTACTTGGAATTAAATAGCTTACAAGCCTTGCCTTTGGTTTTTCTGGGTGAATTTCACCTACTGTGAGCCATCTTGTCAGGCGTCTAATCTGAACTGACTAATTTAGATGCTTACTTCTTCTAGTCTACTGAGAGAGAAAGAAAAGCACTTCCAGAAGCTTATTATCCAAAAATAGGTATTAAGAATAGCAGAAATAAACTCTTCTCTGGAACTAGTGTCTCTCTATCTGATGTGCTACATAGGGAGGTTAAATGATCAGCTTAGATTCAGTGGTTAGCTATTCAACAATTAGCTATGTGTGGTGAACAAACCAGCTTTGTCCCAGGACCCATTTATCAAATAGCAACAGTACCTAAAAATCTCACTAAACATTTAAAATTCTTCTCTCACTAATGAAAACATTTCTTTGTTCATGCAACAGATTAAATTTTTGAGATATACCAGCAGAAGGAAAAACATTTATGGGTCAAAACCTGATCCCCTGGTCACTTTATAGAATGCTTCATTCTTCTTTCATGGCAGACATAATCACATTGAAATAACATAACAGAATTGACATTTAGTGACCTGTTTGGCTGCTTTCTCTGGCTTAATAAAAAAGTTTTCTTTTTTATTTTATTTTTGAATGTGAAAGACTGTTTACCTCATGTTGGGGTAACCCCTGCTGTTTACTCCATGGTTTTCTGTCATGCTGAAAGCTACATATTAATAAAATGTCATTAGTAACAAAATTAGTTATAAAAGAGTCTAATGGAAGAATTGTTATCTATTCACTGTTTTTCTTAAACCTCAGGGCTCACAGCAAAAATAAAATATATAACCAATATTTCAAAATTATTTCTCAGACCTAGTGGAATGAAGTCATATACACATAGTGGTTAGGGTTGGAAAGGATCTCTGGAGATTATCTAGCCAAACCTCCTAGAGCAGGTTCAAGTTCCTGGTGGGTTTTGAACATCTCCAAAGAATGAGACTTCACAACCTCTGACCAGCCTGTTCCAGTGCTCTGATACCCTCACAATGAAGAGGATTTTCTTCATATTCAGATGGAACTTTCTGTTTTCACTTATCCTGTCACTGGGCTCCACTGAAAAGAGTCTGGCCTCATCCTCTTGACACCCACTCTTAAATATTTGTGTGCAATGATGAGGTCCCCTCTCCAGGTGTCGTGGTTTACACAACCTCTGACCAGCCTGTTCCAGTGCTCTGATACCCTCACAATGAAGAGGATTTTCTTCATATTCAGATGGAACTTTCTGTTTTCACTTATCCTGTCACTGGGCTCCACTGAAAAGAGTCTGGCCTCATCCTCTTGACACCCACTCTTAAATATTTGTGTGCAATGATGAGGTCCCCTCTCCAGGTGTCGTGGTTTAATTTAAC
>NW_008677421.1:29533-68602 GCF_000695815.1 Acanthisitta chloris
AGCAATAACAAAAACATCTCTGCATTATCAACTCTGTGTTCTGCACAAAACCCAAACATAGCCTCATACTAGCCTCTATGAAGAAAGTTTGCTCTACTCCAGCTCAAACCAGCACACCAGGCTAAACAGGCCCAGATCCCTCAGTCTTTCCTCATAAGAGAGATGTTCCAGTCCCCTCATCCTTTTCCACAGAACTGCTTTCCAGCAGGTCAGCCCTTAACCTGTACTGGTGCAGAGGGTTATTCCTTCCCAGATGCAGGACCCCACACTTGCCTTTGTTGAATGTCATCGGTTTCCACTCTGCCCAACTCTCCAGCTTGTCCAGGTCTCCCTGAACAGTAGTACAGGCTTGGGTGCACCAGCCACTCTTCCCAGTTTTGTATCATCAGTAAACTTGCTGAGGGTTCACTCTCTTCCTTCATCCAGGTCACTAATCAATAAGTTGAACAAGCCTGGATGCAGTACTGACCCTGTGGGAACACTGCTGGCTACAGGTCTCCAACTCTGCGCCACATATCACAACCCTCTGACCTCTGCCACTGAGCCAGTTCTCATTCTATGGCACTGTCCACTCATCCAATCCATGCTTCCTGAGCTTACCTATGAGGATGTTATACAAGGCAATGTCAAAAGCCTTGCTGAAGTCAAGGGATACAACAGCCACTGCTCTCCCCTCATCTACCTGGCCTGTCATGCCATCATAGAAGGCTATCATACTGGCCAAACATGATTTACCATTATTTTAATCTATATTGACTACTCCTCATAACCTTCTTTTTCTCTCCATGTTAGAGATGATACTCAGATGATACCCAGAACAAGCTGTTCCATCACCTTTCCAGGGATGGAGGTGAGGCTGATGCATGTAGTTTCCTGGGTCCTCCTAGTTGCCCTTTTTGAAGACTAGAGTGACATTGGCTGTCCTCCAGTCCTCACACACCTCTCCTGTTCTCCCTGACCTTCCAAAGCTGATGGAAAGTGGCTTAGCAAAATCATCTGACAGCTCCCCAGCAGTCATGGGTGCATCTTATTGGGGCCCACAGCTTTGCAGGTGTCAAGTTTGTCTCAATGATCTCTAATCTGATTCTCCTTTACCAAAGGAAAAATATTCCTTTCTCTAGACTTTCTCTTACCTCCAGAGTCTGGAATTGCTGAAGAATGATGTTAGCAGTAAAGACTGAAGCAAAGAAGGCATTCAGTAACTGCATCTTCTCTGTATCCTGCGTCACCAGGACACTCATTTCATTCTAAACCAGATAGGATTTACAATAAGTGAAAAGATATGCTTCCAATGTTGTGCATATAGTTGTGCTTTTAAACAGTGAACAGAGTACTAGTACTGATCATGAAAGCAAGATGGACACACTTTAAACAGTCTGCTGAAGACTTACGTAGCACTTGTTATTCTTAATGACCAGAGAATTCGTTTTTCCAACTTTTTTAACAATTCTTAGGGGTAGGACAAGGCCACATCCTACTACTCCTAATTGTCCTGCTTCACATTGCAGTACATTGATTTTATTGGATTTTTCTATAAACATAACAAAACAGAACAAAAACTATTCCACCTACGTAAGTTTGTCCTTTAAAGGAAAGTAAAAAAAATTACTGAATATTGTGAAATTAAATTGTTGACAGCTTCTTTGATTAGATTTAATGAATAAAAAGTTGAGCTGAATAAAAAAATGTAGCTTCAACAAAGCACTCTATGTTTTTGGCTGATTATAAAACTTTCTTATACACTAAATCAAAGGAAATTAAATGTAAAATTTTCTTTCATATGGTAATTAAGATATGTCCTCTTTCAAAAAATAATGAAAAAATAGGGCTAGAACTCTTGGACATCTAGTCCCTCTTCTAGCAACCACGTCATAAACATAGCTGTTTTCATGAAATTAGGTTGCCCAGAGACATTCCCATCCCTGGAACTGTTCAAGGCCACATTGCATGGGGCTTTGAGCAATCTGATATAGTGGAAGATGTCCCTGACCATGCCAGGGGACTTTAAGGTCCCTTCCAACTCAAGCCATTCTATGGTTCTACAGGCCCTTCTTGAAATCAGTTAAGTAATCCCTTCTCAGCTGTCTTATTTTTTCTATATTTTCCTCCCTCATTATGAACTACCTACAGTTAGTTCTATCCTATTCTCTTACAAGATTAAATATAAAACTTTAAAAGTTATACTGTCTATATATATTATTGTTCTTATGAATAATAGTACCCCCTACCCTCTTCTTTCTTTTCTTCAATTCTATTGCTTTTATTCACTTCTATATTCACATTCATCTGTTTTCGTTTCTTGCTAAAACCCAAAGTAGCTAGTACACTTACCTTTCACAAATTCTTTCTCTCCATTTCTTAGGTTAAAGTTCTTATCCCAATTTCACAAACACTACTTCAGAAACCTCAGCTTCCAACTTCTCAGAGGGACAGCAGCAAGAGCCCTCATTCAGTGAATGGGAGGATCAGACATACTCTAGCTTTCTCATTGTAGCAGTTCTGCATCCTCAAAGCACCATTACCATTCCCCCCGCCCCAGTCCCCCAGAAGACACATTGCAAAGAAATACTGTATTCTCCCTCAAAAGTGTATTAATGATATGAGCTATGGCTGCTGCATTTTGAAAGTAGGTCTGAGATCAAATTCCTCTCTGAACCCTTCTCCAACCTAGGGTAAGGTAAAAAGTAACTCTCTGCTAAGGACACTGCAGCAGCTTAGGTTGCTCCGGGAGTGCAGAATGGAAACCCACAGTGAGTCACTGTAAGAATACTTATAGACTTGTACAAATAAAGACAGCGGCTGTCAGACTATGAGAACTAAGGATTTTAATCTTTGAACTGATATTTTGTTTCTCCAAATTTGTTCTTTCATGTGTTGGAGGTAAGCTAGATTTGCTGAGCTGATGAGGCTCTTTGAATTCTCACTGGTCTATATAAATTTGGTGTTTTGTTTCTCAAAGTCAGTACAAGGCTTTTTTTTTTTCATGTCAAAGAAACTGAATCAGTACCATGGAAAGAATATTATTTGTCAATACAGAAATAAAGACATGAAAGAGATTCATTCAACAGTCCAAAGGAACACAAAGTCATGCAGATAAAAAAAGCAAGGAAGCTACGAGTGCTGGAGCAGGTTGTGCTGGCAAGAAAATCGCTGGTACAAAACTGAAGGGCAGTCAGTGAAGGAGTTTTGGTTGAATATCTGCTTGGCAGTTTTGAATTGGTACTTGGATTATGAGATGGCAATAAGCTGAAGGTGGCTCAGAACGATATTGCTATCCTCCTGTCTTCTGGAGCAGACAGCAATCTGAATTAATTAATTGCAATCTACTTTTAATAGAGTGTTTCTCAGCCACATTTCAGTAACAAATGCTACACACCAGAAGATAAAACATAGCCCTATCTGATATATGTGGAGCCTCAGCTGTACATATTTGACCCCTATTTTACACAGTTGCGGCTCATTGATTCTCTCTTTTAAACTCCTGGACTGAGCACTCAGCAATCATTGGACCACCCATACATCTTCTGAGCTGATTTAGTCTATGAACTGTAACCCTGCTACAGGGCTGTAATGTTTCTGGCACCTACAATGCTGGCTGCTTGTCATTATGACATATAACCTAGAAGATGTACTTAAGAACAAATAACCTCAGAAGTGTTAACATGCCATCAGTCTTTTCAGCTAAAGCAAAGACTGAGCTTGGGACTATCCAAAAATGAATAAATGAGCAAATTCACATATTATCCCAGTAGCCACCAAAGTTCAGGTTTGGAACCAAAAGTGTCAGGAGAGAGAAAGAAACCTAGACAAGATCTTAATGGCTCAAAACCTCCCATTCATTTTACCCAATGAAAGGCTGCACAAGCAATTTTTCTTGCTTTTACTTGAAAGATATATATTCTTTTACATAAAATGTCTGCAATTGCGGCATGAATCTGGTGATGGACAAGCTTAAATTATAAACATTTTCCTTTTTCAAGGTTTATTAGAAATGCCAATATGAACATAGACCATTTGAAATAGAGCATCCTAATTTAATGCAATAGAGCTTTCTAAAAGGTCAGGCAGAACATTTTACACAGAAAATTAAAATATAGATAGCACTAGAACTGGAGTTACTGTTTATCCCACTTCAGTCCTGTTCTTAATGAAATTGTATTGAATTTTTATAATATATCAAAAAGTCAACATGAAACAGTTCACAGAGTATTAAATATATCAACAATATAAAGCTGGGTCATATAATGGCAGAATTAAACAAAGATGAAAGGTAACAATACTGACTTCAATTAATGTAGTGAATTAATGAATGATCTCTATTACTCTACTCATGTTCATTAAACAAGTATAATGGGCTTCTGAATTGTCCATGTGAACCTAGAGAGTCTATTCAATCAAAATTACCTATGCTTACTGTCAATCCCTTGCTGATTATTCATCGTCACAAGCATACATAACTAGCCCTTTGGCATTTCCAGTCGCTGAGGGTTCAGGCATGCAGTATTACCAGGACTGTGTCTGTGAACACAAACTCCTCAAATCGAATAACCCCCATTTTATAAAGGGGTGTGTTCATATTTGCATACCTAAATAATATACTGGTCCTTATTAGCTGCCTGTAGGTCAATTTTCCAGCTATGTACCCTTCCCATCTTTTAGAACAATAGTGTGATTTGGAATGTGAACTCCATACAGAGTAACAGTGCTGGTCTTAAAGATCAAAAAGCTTCTTTTGATTCAAGTAGGCTCTTTCAAGAGAAAGCAGAAAGATGGAAGAAGGATGTGGACAAAACTGTGCCTTCTTGGTAACATCAAAATAGAGGTGTGCCAGCAGTTACCAATGGCTGCTAGAACTGCAAGCAAATCCTTGCAATGGAAGGGACTGTGGCCCTTGGTAGCAATTCTTTTCCTCCAGGTTTTTGCTAACTACAGTTACTGGGCCGTGTTAGCTGTGTCTTTGAGTCAGTGTAGGACTTTAAATTTCCAGATCGCCCACACTGATTTATGTAGCCTAGATAAAAAAATCCTGTGCTCATCATGGTGAATCTCCCAAGCTAGACAATAAAAACCTACAGGACTTCATATGTTCATTTTCAGTGAACTTTAAAGAATGAGGTATTTACAAGCTGGTCCTTTGTTTGTACCAAGGCAAATGACTGCTGCTTATTTAAAAATGTGTTGTCTTAAAGGAAGCATCACTGGTTTGCTCATGTTTACCCAACTGGTTTCTCACAAGCCGTAGAAGCAGGACCATTTTGCCTGCTTTGTTTTCATTTGCCTGAGTTATGCTGATCACAGTTCAGCCCTTAACCTTCTTATGTTTTTCTTGCTGTTTTCAAGCTGAAAATAATAAATCTTTCTCAATAGCCTATACAAGATAGTCCTGTGGTTTTCTTTTAAGATGGTACATTATTTTTGTGCTATTTTATGACAGGAGTATTAGAATGAGGTAAAAGCACTAAACTCATGTTAAATGTTTTTGTAGGAAAGGTGGTTGCATTTATTAGGATTAATAGACTACTTATATTGGAAACTAAAATCCTCTTTTTATTCACATGCAATATAGTGTGCAGGTAACCAAAATCCAATCTTCTTAATCCTCAGTGAAGCAGCTTTTTCCCTGACTTCAGCGACAGTTCAATTTCTGTTATGCTAACCATATGCCTCTGATTGATTATCAGTTATATTTAATTATTCAGAGTTACAGATGGCAGTTTTGTGAGGCAAACTGCTGATCTCTGGAGGCCCTGTGTGCTGATGCCTCTACCTCTGCAGTTACAACTCTTGAGTCCCCAAGGTTGAGAAAAACAGGTAATTTAACCACTTCTGTAAGCTGTATTGACCTATCCAGCCAGGAGAGAATGAAAAGATTCTGATACTAAGCTAGTAGAATAAATCCATAGAGATGGAAGAGAGGATATTAAGATAAATGCTCTGAAACAACCTGTGTTGCCAGTAATTAATGCCACTCTTTCTCCTTATCCATTGAAAGAAGCATTTCACAGTTATGCTACATATTTTCCTCCACCAAATTCTTCCCATTCTCCACATTCGAAGGATATCTTTACTATAGTAAAATGTCTGTGCTTCCACACTGGTAGAATCTTAGTTCTAGACTCTCTGAGGCCTTGTTGTCATCTATTGGAATCTCAGTGTGCAGTACAGAGCAATACATGGTGGGTAAACAAAATGGGTTAGAATCATTTGTACAAGAGTGAAAAATATATAGACATCAGAAAAGAAAAGAAAATATTTAATCTACCTTTCTTCACACGTTAGTAGTTTGAAAAAAAAAATTTAATCCCCACTTGTGAATTTTTGGTGATCAGTACCACAAGGAGTGAGAGAAAATCTACCCGGCTTTGGTTTCTTTTTTTCACACTGTTTTCTTGAGAGGATTTTTGTTTTCAATTCACCCTATAGTGCAGTCCCAGCTAAATGCACCTAACAAATCATAGTGAGTGTCTGCACCTTGCTATGTATCAAAGTCCCTTAATGTGCCAACAAAGTTCTCCAAGGTCAGAAAAGCAGTTTATCAACCTCTTATATCTCTTATAGGAGACAATAAATTTATTCTACTGTTGGAATCTATGAATAATTCAGATGCTCTGTGAGATAAACACTATTGCTTAGGATGCTCTGCATGTCATTGTCAACTAGTACCAAACACTGTCATTGCTCCATGTACTCTGTACTTTTTAGCTTCCTTTCAGTTCAGGAAAATCCAGTGCTGTATGGTTTGCATTTCTCTATGTTCCTTAGCTCTGTAAAGTTTGCTTTTTCCTGTTTTATCTTTCCATTAATGAACAGGTTGAGACAATTAATGTTTTGAATAACTGCTTGTTTCCTTTTGTGTCAATTTCTTAGCAGTTTAAAAATTTACTTTAGAAATAGAAAAACAGGTGTCTTTTAAAGGGCTTTGCATTCCTTATTCCCATTAACAAAAAAACAAAGTATCTTCCTAATTTTATAGTGGTCAGGGAAATCTAGGATATTTCCTATTTCTATTTAGCTTAAGCAAATACATATGATTTAATATATACATAAGTCTAGCTAATTTTATAATAGCTTTATGGATGCCTTTAAAATATCTAATTAAATATTTAACTCACTTCTTACAAAATCATTCTGAATTTTATCCTATTGTAAGACAAGTACTGCTCTGGTGAGCCAAATTAAAGTTTGTTTGTATGGTCTATGAGAAGGAATAAGGAAAAAAATAGGAATATTTATTTTTTTAGATAGTATGACTATTAAATCCATACATGGTACTGGACTTCTTGTACCTTCTCCTTGATCATAACTTTCATTTAGAAGTAAAAGTAATATAACAGTAGTTAACTGTGCTGAAATTATAGATTTTTCTAGCAGGTCTCAACATCTACATCTATGACTAACCAAGAGACCTTAATCACTGTTTTTAAGCTTTAATTGGTAGAGACACTTGGCTTTTAAACTTAGGAAAGTGATGGAGAGTAACACATTAATGGACATAACAATTATATACCTGACTCCATACTTACAGAGTATAATTACTAAAATTCAATGTATTACTTACCATGTATTCCACCATATTTTTAAATAAACTTAGTCCCATTTCACCTGAAAATATATCTTTCCATAGTCATTTAACATAATAATAACATCCACCTCACAAGCTTAAGACTCATAACTTTGGTAGTGAGTCTTGTATTAGAAAATGTGAATATGGTCAGTTTTATGTGATGTGAAGTAAATATGGTTACAGTGTTGATGAGCTCCTAACATAACACATAGATATTTAAAAAAAACCAAGTAGACATGCATAAGGAGTTCTACAAACAAAAATAAGTTTGTATCTCCTGATTTTCTTTTAAACAGCAATTATATTAATGGCAACTTTCCTGTAAAAGTAAGAAGGTAGAAGATCCCCAAATTGAAAGAATAATATTTGGCCTCAAAGAAAAGAAAGTGAAGGGGAAGAATTCTTTCAGCTTTCCCTAAATGACTTCACTAAAGACACCCCACTTTGTGCAGCAATTCTCAATAAATCATTGCCAATTTACTAGATTTCTTTTTTCAGCAATAGAAAAGCTATAAAAGGCAAAGGAATTGTTTCAATTTGGTAGATCTTCTACTCATTTCAATGTTTATATAACATAAACATTTCTTTAAAGGAGTTTGTTTATTTGCTTCTTCACTTCCTTAGCATCTTCACAGTCATAAAAAAAGAACTGGTCCCTATCGTATAGCTAAATTGAATCAAATCTTTTAAGAGATTATTTCCCTAGATTGAACATATGGATGCAAGATAAACATTTTGTCAAGCCTGTAGTATTCATTTCAAATGCTGATTTTAAACAGTTTTAAGACAAAAAAAGTCTTTTCTGTGGTTTATAGTGGTTCATAATATGATGCTTGCATTAAGCACCAGATAAATACTGAAAGGCAGTTCTCTAGAAGATTAGACTTCATTCCTTCTGGAGTAAAACTTAAAAACCTGATTAACTAAGTAACATTCATCCTATGTGAATAAAAGCTTCTTTTATATTAGCTTAAGTGGTTTTCCTATTCTAGCTTTAATTTCTTTTCTGCTCAAAATCCTCTTAAAATGTAATCGTAGGTTTTTTGAGTTGATTGAAAATTATTTGGTACTTTTGAAATAAAAAGGCTTAAGATAAACAAAAGTCTTGTTTATTTTGAAATAAATAATGCTTTCATTTCTTATTTGGTTGGGAATTTTAAATAGACACAGAGCATATCCAGATATTTTTATGAATATTTTTGTGTGCATTTGAAGGATTTGAGCCACAAAATGAACAACGGAATGTTAGTTGCAATATTCTACCACAAAATATTAAGACTTTTCCTTTAAAAATCCTTGGAGTGGTTTTGATTATACTTTTTTCATATCTAGTATATGTTCTGTGCTAGTAATCTGAAAAATCATCACTAACCCTCACAAATTTAAATTAATTTCTGAGCAATATCAATTTTAATAGTGTATTTTCAAAAATATTCCACTAGAATGAAAAAAAATTTGCAAAATGTATAGTGAATGAGCCTGAGAAGATGAAATCCAGATTTCTGGGACAGTGACTGCCAGGCACATAAACTCACCTTTAATTTATATGCTTAACAGTCCAGCCTCAGCTCACTGCCTGTTGAGCCACTGCAATTCCTGTCAAAGCAACCTGCTTCCTTTCCTCATCCCCTCTTAGGCCTTTCATGAGTTATGAGCACCAAACGAGGTAGGTGAGAAATGAATCACTGAGCTACAGTAAGCTCCTGGACAATGCCTTGTCACCTGCACTTTGGTAATGGACCTGGGACAGATTTCATACTTGCTGCAATTTGGCTTCATTTTATTCAGGTCAGTCTAGTAGATAATAGTCAAATGTGCTGTACGCTGTAAACGAGTGTATGCAGCATTTATTAACTGCTGCAAGAAGTGATAATAAAATGAGTGAAAACATTGGAAGTCCATTCAAAAAGATACTTTTATATAATTAGGCCTCTTGCACACTTATTTGTCAACACAATGTTGAAAAAACCCCATGACTATTTACAGAATGGATTTCCTACAGCATGAAGGGTTTCCCTGTAAACCATTACCTGCCTCAGCTGTGCAATGTAAACAGTATCTACATATTTTCATCTTTAGTACAGTTGTAAAGTAATGTTTCTTTTATATGAGTCTAATCTTCCAGCAGTAAATTTAATAGTTACTGCAGACTATACCACCGACATTAGTTTTAATGATGTGAGACTCCAATAAGTCCTAAAGAGTTTAAGATTAATGCAAAAGAACTTAACTTTGTGAGTCATGACTTATTTTTATTAGTGTCTCTGCAGTTTGATTTAGATTGAGAATGGGAGAGAGTATTATTTGCCCATAGAAATGAGAGTCTGTTCATTTTATTATATCATTCATAAGTAATATGTGTTTGACTCTAATTTCTATACGCAATAGGGATTCAAATATTTAGGGGCAAGTAGGGTCAAAACAAAACCCATTCCAACTCTGGAAAAAGGACTTTGTGGGAGGATCCAATCACCATTTTCAGATAAAAACCTGCACTTCAAAAAGCAAAAACAAATCTCAAGTACCAGAGACAGAAAACTACAAAAAATTATTTGCTTTGTTGGTCCAACAGCAGAGAATGAAGTGTGCTGTGACATCAGATAGGGACACTGTCAACCCAAATAGTTTCTCTGTACCTGTCTAACCAGACCACTGGAAAAGTACCTCCCTACTGCATCTTTTCAGGTAATAAGAATGAGGTTGTCAGGAATTGAAATAAGAACAGAAGAGAATAAATAGTTTTCATATTGGATCTGTCTGACAATGAAGTGGCTGAGATACTGTCAAAAGTATGTAATTTAATGTGAATAAACTGTTGTACTGCATGGCAGCAGATATATTAACTACCTTTAAAAGTCATGTTCATCATGCTTCCAGGGATCTCAGACAAGTGAAATTGACCTCACTACGAGGACAATCCATACAGTCTTAAAAGCAAAATTGTAACCATTATGATTCTACAGACAGAGTAAAAAAACCCAAGAGTATTCTTTCCTGTAAGAGAAAACATCAAAACACACCAAAACATGCCTCTCTGAAGTATTTAATGATGTCAAATAATTTTAGAAAAGGCCAAATTGTATGAAAAACGTATTTCTGTATAGACTTCCCATGTTTTTACTTATTTTATTCTTGCAGCAGTGAATAAATAGTTTGATAATATCAAAACAGTGGCCTGTACCACTGATGATTTATCAGCATTTCTCACTATCAGAATTCAGAGAAGAGTCATCAAAATTGTATTAAAAGAGATCCATGTAAAGGAATGGGATTAATAATCTAGGATTGTGAAACATTAAAATGAGACATATAAGCAAACCAATATTAGACCCACCCCAAATGATAGAAGATAAATCTTTGCTTTTGTTTCTTCATTCTCAGGAAATGTAGATAAGAAAATTTCCAACAACATTTAAATGAAAAAATAAAACCAAAGAACAATGAAACATAAAATATGATAAAACGAACACTTCTTCCAATGCCATTTTGATTATTTAATTTTGTGTTGCAGTTTTCAGACTGAATTGAATCTTCCAGCTTTTGCAATTCCTGATGTCTCATGAACAACAGGCTTGATTTTTGGTTTATGCCAAGTGCATCTCACCCAGCCAGAAAGAAAAGAAGAATAATAACTCTCTGACCTGAATTAGAAAAGCTAACTGCTGCATGATATCAGGATAGGGATTAATGTGACTAGACTATGCTAGAAACATGAAGTTTTACTAGGCATAGTCAAAACCATGTCCCAAGTTCTTGGCATCTTTTCTTAAGATATAAAATAAGGAAGCTCTTAAGGAACTGAGATAATCCCATGAAATAAGCAACATTATCCACAAAATGGCAGTTCTCTCAGAGCTGGGTTCATTAGAATTACCAAGCAAGGCCACAAATGCATGAAATCCCTTGCAGTTGCAGTTAAAAGCAAGCTCTAAAGCACATGCAAAAGGTTTCAGAGAAAAGCAGGCATTTTTTAATGGGTTACATGTGTGGAGACTGCAAGCAGAACCACTCACTGAATAAAACAATGACTGAAGAATGAGGATAGTACCATTTTTAGAGCATGCCTGAAGAAGTGCTTGCATTCACATTTCACAGCTGGAAACCTGAGGAATGGAGAAATCACTGGTCTGAAGTCACTAATGTTTCAGAGATGAAAGACCCTCTCATGGATTTCAGTTTTGCTGCTGTCTAGAGCTGAAAACTAGAGTTGCCTCCATCCCTTATTCTTTTTGCTCTTTTCTGTTTCTTGAATCTCCATCCAGGTCTTCTTTATGTTCTCTTATTTATTTTCAAAGGCAAAGAATTTCACTGGTGACTGACACCTTGCCAGAAATACCTATCCCTTTAAAAAAGATTTTCTTCATAATTTGGGAATTGAATAGGGAGATGAAAAGTTTGAGAAATTATCTAAGATTAACCACTGTAATTTTTTACCTTTAGTTTAGCATGTCTTTCAGTTCCAGGAGGGAACAATAAAAATGAAACAGTGACCTGTGCATCATAATCATAATTGCCAATTTACTACTAGGTTAAAAATGTTTTTTTCTTGTTTATATGATATTCTGCTTTGCTTCTTTCCATTTATTAGGTGTATTTAAATACTTGTGTGAATAAATCTTGTTTGCTTATGTCACCCAGTCACAGCATTGCTTGTAAATAGAAGTTATTAAAGGGAATAAAAAAATCTCATTTTGCTGCGTTCGAACACACTTCATTAAAACAGAAAAATCAAGGTCTAAGTACGAAATCATTTTTTGACAATTTCTAATGCAACTTGATTTCAAGCTGGTTTTAAAGACTGCAGATTGCACATAACTTAAAAGAACTCAAGGGAGAAGTGCTTCCTAGTGAGTTTTTTAGACTCTGGGATATGTTAAAAGCTGAAACAGTGGTGTTTTTTTAAAAATCATCATCACCAGAAAAAATTCACTCTTTTGTTTATGAAATAGATCAGAAATTATCATCTCTCGCACTCTCAGGGTTTTAATTCATTGAAGATTGACTTTGATAATCAACTTAGCATTTCCTATTTTCTTTCCTGTCAATCATATGTCACACACATAGATTTGCATGAATGCATTGTTATATCTGATTTATAAAAATTTCACATGCTCTTCCTATTCTCTATGTTGTGTCTTTGTAGCAGCCCATAATGTTCACAAAGCAAACAGATCCCAGTGCTTGCAGTAAGTAATAATTGATATAAAAATAACTAGGCAAAAGTTGTTTGTGTAAACAAGGGCAACGTTTCTTATGAGTGATGAAACTACATAGAGAATTCCTTTGGGATGACTCTGGGTAAGAAGGCAAAGACATTTTTAACTTTTATAATTTTGTTTATAAAAGCTGAAAATGAGAAAATTCCTAGAAAGAGCAAGAAATTCTTTTTTGTTAATATGGATTTGTTGTTCACCGCATGCAAGAGGTATGAAAACAACACCAGCAAAATATCAGTCAGTTTTGAAACCTATAACATTTTTCAGGCATTGTAGAATACTGTATTATCAATTACAATTTAGCAAACTGAACCAGGATCTAGCCCTCCTTAACAAAGGAGGTGAGAATGCCTCCCTCTATAGGAGCCCTATTTTATCTTATACTTCCATGGAGAGAAAACCATATGGCAAACTCACTAAAGACTCATGCTTTTAAAAAGTTATTTAAACAACATAGAAGGAAATTGAAAGTTTCGTTACCAAGTTAATTAAAACAAGGCATGGCACCAAAGGAAAGTAGGGTCAAAATAGGTTTGGTTTCAAACCCTGTGAAATAAGTCAGTGGGAATTTGGCTTGGGAAATTTGCTACATAGAATATTTGCAGGTCATTATTATGTACAGGATAAATAAACAGCTGAAATATTGTTACAATGTTCATCTAACACAGGCACAGTTTGCTAACTTTCCCATGCTGGCAAAAGTTTTTTTCACATTGTAAATAGAGTTAAAGTTAGTAAGAGTAACTGATGGGAAATGTTGGATTTTGAATGACAACTACAATGCTTGATGTTATGAATGGACCTTAGGGTCTCAAAGAAATAAAGATCCTTTTGTTCACTAACTCATTGGAATTCCTTTCCTCTTTACTTCAATTTCTGAATTACATGTATCCAAGAGTCTGAAAATTGTTGCTTTTCTTTAATAAATGAAAGGGTTTAAGCCAGCAGGTATGCATGAATGACAGGACCTGGCTTAGGACCTATAGTGTAAATTCTTTTTCAAAGTTTAACCACTAAAACACACTAGAAATACAGCACTGAAACTCAGTAAAGTGAATTTCTGAAAGAGGACAAAAGAAGAAGTCGAAGACGTTCTTTTCTAAATCAGACAGAAGTGATTAGTGAAGTGCTGGTATTGCAAGCACTAGTGATCTGTCCTCTACTATTTTTATTCATATAAATGAACTGGATAATGCTTCTGAAAGCAAGATTTCCATGTGATTCTAAATTAGGAAGAATAGTAATTAATGAGGAACAATGCAGACAGTAACAGGACTAATAGATGACAAATGTAGTTCAATGCAGCTTAATGCAGAATAATGAATCTGGTAGTGAAGAAAAAAAAGAGGAGAGAGAAAACCTTACCACCTGCAAGTTCAAACACACAAATATACACACATACACAGAATAACAAAACAAATGAACCAAACAAAAAAGAAAGGAAAACAAAGTTGAGGGCATGTCTTTTCCTGAAAGGAATCCTTTGCCATGCTTCAGGCTCAAGATCACTCGAGGATAAAAGGCTAATGGTTGGACAAACTACAGAGATGATAGGGAAAAAAGAGATGATTATCACACTTAAAAAGTAAAAGCTGAGGTTTTGCAGTTCTATTCTTGACTTGTCCATTCGGTTTGGACCCTAAAGAGCTTGCCAAGGACTAAGCACATTGATCGATATTTAGGTTGATGTACAGGCAGTGACTGCTGCAGAAGTTTGCACTTCATTTTGCAGTTGGAGAGTTCGTTATTTTCAAACAGTTTCAATCCAGCTTTTGTTGTTTGCCTTCAGTTAGCCCGGTAGCCATGGTTTCCAAAGGTTCCCTGTCAATACTGCACTATTGGAAGTTATTTTCATGAGTATTTGCAGTGTTTATATACCCCACTGGCATATCCGCTTTCCAAAAGGCAATTCACAAAGGAGCAACAGTTTTGCTTTTTATTTGTATAAATTTATTTGTATGCCTATATAAAATAATTTATATGAATAGCTTTTTAAAATTAATCTTTTCAAGTTGCTACTATCATGTTAATGAGACCAGTATTCTCCAGTACTGGAAAATTGCTGTTAATGCTGGTTATTTAATCTTGCCAGTTTTCGGTTGTAAGTCGCTGAGAGCATTTAATCTGAAAGCTGCCTGGTGTGTTGATATAACATTCAGATTCACGGTTTTCTTGTGAATCATAAAGCAATTTGGAAAGCACCACTGCATTGTAAAACATGATCTTTATCACAAGCAACTGTGATGTAGCTTCTCCGTGTTATGATATTGGTATGGTATGGACATTCAAAGCTCTAATGCAGCGCATCGCTGGAGTACATGCGTAACATTAAGCATCTGAGTATTTCTTTTGATGTGGATATCATCATGCGGTTTCTTAAAGAATTAGTCTTCCTCAACTGATTTTAATTCTTTTGATGTGTCATTTTAGAGAGTTATCCATCTTGTTTGGGAAATGCTTTGTTTCCTCAAACTTTCTTTTTAATTTTTGTTCTTTCCTGATAGGTGATTGCAGATAGAATTATATTTGTCGCACTTCTTACCTTAAAATTATTGGGTTTTGCCCTAGGACTTTTATTTTGTACACAAATAATATTAATTGCATTGCACTATATTTTTATCCAAAAGTAAGTTTACTCACTGCTCTGAGAGACTAAACTTTTCCTTTTATAAAAATATAAAATATCTATTATGGAAATACTTGTATGCAGTTCTTCTTAAGTAAACACATTTGCTTATTCTAAAAATGGTTTTTCACTTTCTCTTCCCTGTTTCACTTACATCTTTTTTTTTTTTTTTTTTGTGAGTTTAAGATCAACTGGCTCACAGTATCATTTTTCATGTACATTGCAGGGGACTTCTGCTGAGTTTTTGACTGGCAGTATGCTTCTTTCGGACACCAGATCCTGAACATCAAGGCTGATGAATGTTATTTTGGTCAGATGGGAAGGGAAATTGCCTTGATTTTGTTCCAAGCAAGCAATTAAGAAATGATAAATTGGAATCCATGTAAAGCTGGAAACCATAACTCTCAGATGTGTCATGCACTCCGAAGTGTAAAACACCTCATAATAATAATAAATACTATTACTAATTGTAAAACAATGCAAATGAACATAACCATATAAGAATGAGGTAAGTTAGAAGTTGGGATTTGTTTGGAAATTTCCACTTAATCTTGTGCAGTTAATGATTTTCTCACCTTTTCTATGTAAGTTTTGAGCAACCTGTCCCTTGTAATGTAAAAGTAATCTCTTAATATCTTAACATATGTCACTTCTATAACTTCCATGTGTAGTGTTTGAACAGAAATACAGGACCTCTTCCACATTTGTAGCAAGCAGTGGCACAAAAGAGGTTGCAGGGGGCCACTGAATCAGCCATCTAGCATAGCAAAAATCCACATTACTTAATACCTTTTCTCAGCTGTATGGGTTATATCTTGATCTTAAAATCTAAATCCTGACTCATACTACAAATGTCATAAAACATGTTGAATGAACAACAGTATTTTCCTGAGTGAATCTGTAGGTTTTAGTGCATTTCAAAAGGAAGGGAAGGCTATCTTTATGATCATGCAGAGCACAGATTTAGGAAATCCATTTTCACTTCATATCTTGTTTTATATTTAGAGACTGTTTTATTTTGCCTTTCTCATATGGAATAAATTGTGAATCCTTGTAAGTTTCAGAATGTAAGTTCATTGCAAACACCACCACAGCAATGAATGTTCTCTGTAGTTTTCAAACAGTAGGTACAAATTGATTGCTCACAGAAATTGTATTTTCCTGATAAACTCTTCTTCCAGATTATTTTGGACTAACACCATCATGCAGAGCAAAATAGCACAGTTCAGGAAAGCACTGCAACTGCTCACAGGGAGCACAGCTTGGAGTCAGCTAACTTTCACACATGCTAAATTCCATTTACCAGAATCTACCTGTTGCATTCATGTCTGTTGCTACGTGAATATCCATCACCTTGTAGGTATGAAAGTTTTCTCAGCCATTGCAATTTGAAACCAATGGATGTCTTCTTTTGATTAAAAAAAAAGATACTTCAGGAGACCTATTCAGTGATATTCATGCAGATAATATAACCCAAGTGAATACTGTTGAACATTATCTAGTACAGGGATTTCTGTGGAGGTAATTTAATTATTCTGATTACCTACTTAAGTGACCTTCTTCAATAGCCTAATAATGGAAATTGCTTGTCCACAAAATTATCTGAAATTGAACATTAACATTGACATTTTTCTGCTCCGGGTTTGAAAAAGAAAAGACTGTTGTGTTTGGAAGGCCTGGGATTTCCTAGCAACCAAGTGTTTTTCTTTTTTGCCTATTTTTTATTATCCTCTCTGTGCTGCACTCTGGACTAATACTCTGGCACACAGTAACTAATCAGTGTTGTAAAAGTGAAAGTAAATATTAAAAATTAATGTGTTTATCTTTTGTGTGTTTTATAATGTTCATCATGTGATTATCAACTAATATGTGTTTTATAATTAATTCCCACTTATTTTTTTTAAATGTTTCGCTACTTACATTTGCTCACAGGTTTGTGAATCTATTAAAATTCAGACTTTTTAGGATTTCTCTTCCAGTTACTTGACATCTTATAGAGACAGAAAACACACCGTCAGAGACTATTGTATATTTCTTAGGTATGATTTCATTCTTTTCATCTGAAGTTCATCTTCATTAACTGTTTCTGAAAGAAAAATGGGCAGTGTTTTAATTGGAGCACAAGGAAATGCAACTACAGAGAAACAGAAACAGAAGGTATCTGTTTGTTAATCATAATTAGAAAGAACAAAAGATTTAGTTTAAAGGTCATTCAAGGAAATGTTATCAATGACTTGTTTTAATTTCTCAACTGAGGATCAGAGTGAATGTGCTGTTTCAGAGGAAAAGCTCTTCAGATAAGTCTGAGCAACAATTTAACCCTTGATTTTAAATTCTTGCATGAGAATAGTTTAGAAGTTGTTTATTTGATCTATACTTGAAACCTAGTTCTTCTCACCTGGAGATACAAATACCTCACGGGTGGGGGAATTCTTCCTTTCTCCAGAGAGGTACCTGAGGCCAAAAGACACATTGGCACGGAATTAATACATTATATCTATAATTTGACTGACGGTGCCATGAAAAAATTATATAATATTGGAGAATTGTGCATGTTAGTGTGGTTGAAATCCATGACTGAATTGCTTGTTAGATTCACTGAAATGCTTCAGTAGTTAAATGTGCTCAAGAGCTGAAACCCTGTGAGCTGGCAACACCCTCTATGACAGTGTTTGTCTACCAGTGTGGTAAAACTTAAGAGCTGCTGTTATGTTTAGAAGTGAAAGGGAAAGATTGCCTACCACTTAACAGATATGGCTTTTTTGAAAGAAACTTTCAAAATAGAATTCATGAGCACGAAATTAAATACACATATACATTTTTGAGGTCTGATGTACATAATCGCATTTTAGCAAGGAATTAACATTCATTTCAGCCCTTTTCTTGAGACCATACTGGGTTTAGTTTATAAATGATATGATGTGATCTTACATCAGCTTTAATTATCTGAAAAATTAGGCATGGATATCGAGGAGGAAAATATATTTTCATACCAAGCTAGGCAATATTCCAGGGGTCTTGTACATGCTGCTTTTTAGATTTTGTTGCCCTCACTATGAACTTTCAAATTTAGAAAGACAATTTTCACCTCAATGCCAAACTGTTCCAGGCAGTAGGCAGGTCCTTCTGCAGTAATTAAAATTAAAACATTAAATGAATGTGATTTATTAATTTTCATAATTGGGATAATGTTTATCTGCGTTTTCATCATTTAAAGACTCATTTGAAAGACTTTGAAATAAAACCTGTATCCTGGAAATGAAGAATTTTAAGAGATGTATAAATATTGATGGTATCATTTTTCCTGAGAGACATACTTTTATTAAGGTTTATTGATGCAACTCCTAAGTAATACTTAGTGCATCAAAAAAAAGTACACAACCAAAAAAAGAATAAAAAAGTCCATTACCCTGTGTTGGTGGGGTTTTTATTGTACTTTAAATGAAAATAACTTCCTTTATGTTAACTTCTGTTATTAGAAAGGGGTAACATCCACAATTTGATTTGTGCCATCCCAGAAATCTGGTGAAGGTTTGAGACAGATACTAAAATTTATCTCTAACATTTAAAGCCATGCTTTTACACTGATCACCAGGAGCTAATATTCCTAGGAGAGCTGAGCCAGAACAGTTCTCTGATTTTGTGAATGTACGGCAAGGCACTGGGAGAGAAGCAGATTTTCCAATGCCTGTTTCTTGTCAAAATAAGATATAGAAGCCAAATTCTAAGCTCATCTGTTGTGGCAATCCTGTGACTTTTCCCCAGGGCATGCCCCATAAGACCAAAGCCATTTCAGTAAGTCTGTAATTGGACAATTACTTTTTTCCGGGCTGTAAATGCTGACTCAGGGACTTATCTCCCATCAATCTCATGTCTACCAAATAGCATGTGCATATTTATTTTATAATGGTTACTATACATGCAGAAAAATGGTCTGTCCACTATTTATTATTGTTAAAAATGTGTTACAGCTGTAATTTGTTTCAGTTTCTCAGTGACCCAATGGATTAGTGCACTTAAAGCCTTCTATTTCTGAAGACCTGAATTGAAATTGTTTGAGTTTACAAGGGAAATGGGTTGGCCCTAACATATTTCATACCAGATGTTTGTACACAACAACAATCATACCCATAATTCAGCATGATTAATAATCTCTGTTCAGAAAAGCATTTTTAGGTTCAAAGAAACAAGATACAGTTCATATTCTAGTTGAAGCACGGTAGCTACTCTCAGGAAGGACAATAGAAGGAAAAAAGAATAGAAAGATATTTTCTAATGCACATATACTTTATTTCAATTAAACTTTATTAGAAGGCCTCTATTTTGCAGTCCTTTTACAGGTAAAATTCCCACAGAGAAAAGAGATAATTTTACCTGGAGATAATTTTCTTGACTGTTCTTATAGTTTTTGAGACTTGTGGTTAAAGTGAAGAAAGCACTACCATCATATTCTTAGAGCCATTAAAATCTCAGTAGCTCTCTATTGCTAAGAGTCTGTGAGGCACAGTTACCAGAAAGTCACACCAAATATGCATTTTCCAGAAAAAATACTAAAAGCAAGCAAAAAAAAAAAGGCATTTGTGATGCAGAGACATAAGTTCCAAACATCATAAATAAGGTTCTATTTATTTTAAATAGCATCTTGATTTCTGATTCAAGTGAGTGAAGGAGACTTCAGCTAAGCCACTCATTTTGTGGATTACAATCAATAACATTTAGAGTTTAACTACATGATTTGGGCCTTCAATCAGGTATTTGGACATCTAAATACTCCAATTATTTGCACCTGTAACTGATTGCCAGTGCAAAATTAGAGGTTGCATTTTAAAATGTGGCCACAATGAAAAACAGAAGGATGCCAAATAAAGAAAGATGTTCTATGCTAAAGTGCCAAAGTCGTCTAAAATGATTATTGTTCAACTATGACATCAGGCAAACAGCATCTGCCAATTGAATAGTACAAGCAGATACAATCCATTAAGTGGAAATGGTGACTGAAGAAATTGGAAAGAATGAGGTTCACCAAAATAACCTTTCTGTAAATAATAGTAGAACCAGCTTATTTTCATTCTTTGTGTACTTTGGAGGCTACTGCTTTATGAATGTGAAATAGTCATGAGAGCTACGCTGTGCTAGGCACTATATGTGCAAAACCCAAAAATAGTGGGAAATTTCAAGAAATATAGAATGCAGAAAAGGGATTTGTGCAACTTCATAAATCTATTATGTAACTTTCTACCATTTACAGTTTCAAAAACCCGGTCATTTTGCTGGAATTTACAATCCCATCCTCATTTTATCAAATTTTAATGTAATGTATTCAAGTGCTGCATTTTGGGTTTTTCAATATATTTTAACATTTTACAGGAAGTATTTCAAGAACAACATCAGCAAAAAAGAAGCATTTTAACATGTAAGAAAAAACTCCTCAATTTTCAGTATTAATATGTAATCAAATATCTGGTTTCAATTTCATTTTTCATAGTTACCTTTCCCTGCCCATGCAAAAAATTCACAGTGAAAAACTCTTGGTCTGCTAGTTTGCTATTAGGGAATATTTTTTTTGTTTTGGTTTTAAATGTACACTAAGCTTAAAAAATGCATTTGTTTAGCTGTACAAGCCCTATAAATAGTCTATACAGACTATATACAGACTATAAAGATATTTATGGGGAAGGTCAAATAAAAAACAGCTTATATATGTGAAAATTCGTTGGGGTGGATGTAGTGAAAGAACTAACACAAACCAGAAAAATCAAGAAACTACTTTCTATGTAATGCTTTTTGTTCTATACCAAGATTGTTATGAAGTATTTAATTATGAAAAATTATGTGGTGTTTTTGTCTTTTATATTCTAAGCCCTTCTTGTCATAGGGTAAATATGGTAAGATTTGGACAGCTAGACTAACTGGAGATGACAACTGGGGAAAGAACAAAGAAAAAATCTGTTGTAATTTAATTTTAAAAGGTACCATCATTTATTTTCAGTTGGCATTCAATTTTCAATACACTCATTTTAAAATGCATTACTGTTTAGTTTTGAATGTTATGGTAATTTGGGAATTGACTTAGCTTTTCTCAGAGTTAGAGATTTGAGGCATATTAATGAATACGAGTTTCAGATGACAAATGGTGCTTGAAGTTTCCATGTCTTTTAATTCATTTTTTATTAGAACATGGATGTTTTCTGAAATATAGATGGCATTTGCCAGCCAAAATGGTCATCTGATTTTAACATACAATGTGATGCTTCAGTGAAGTTTGAACTTTAGAGTGATTTAAAATTCATTGGTAATAGTGCTATAAAGGCCGTGTTTCCTGGCTCAGAATGCAATAAACTGCAGGATGGTATCCGCTTTGCAGCTACAGTGAGTCTTCGGTCTATTTCATTTAGGGCATTTTTTTTTGAATGAATGTTACACTAACCTGTGAAATCCAGGTGCTCCATTGCCCTTACATTGTCAAGAGCAGGTGTTGGTGCATAAGGCATTTGCTAAGGGAAGAAAAGTGAGTGGCATAAACTGAATTGCATTTGTTTAGAATACAATAGAAATATATTCATGTCTGCCCATTAAAAAAACTAACACATGCAGATTAAAAGGAATTCTAGGGAAGATAAATTCATTTTGTTATATACTTACAAACCCAAGATTAAGTTTATAATAACCAATCTGGATCAGTTTGCATGAAATGATTGAAAACAAAACATTAAAAAATGAATTTTTCACATTTAATTTTTCTTCCTAGTCAGACTGGAAATTATTATAATTAAAAATATTTTCAAGATTCCCAGTGCTTCTAGAATGCATAAATAAACCAGATGGTAAAGGGCCTAAATTGACACCTCTCCTTTTTTTTTACCCCCAATAAGTACAAAAGCCAAGTTCTAGTCATATGTACAAAGTGAAATTCACTGGTTATATTTTTTTTTAATGTTTTTCCATACTGTTTTTCATCAATTGACATTAAATGTAACTGTTCCATTTTTCCACTCTGGATATACAAATTACTTTTTTACTTCGAGTGCAACATGATGCTCTGTGACTGATCTGTGTTTATATCTTCACATGAACACCGTGCTTGCCTGTGCATAGCAATAAAAGTAGTCATCACTCTTCACGCTAGAGCTCTAACCTTTCCAGGAAGATTCAACTTCAAATCCATGCATCAGGAAGCAGCAAGAACAGAGCTGCTCCTCAAGAGCAGACAAGCCAGGATCTGAGAGTGGCTCCACCTGGAACTGTGTTCTTAACAGGATGTAGACTCACATGGGCTAAATCCTGGAGGCAGAGGCAGGTGCTGGTAATGGGATCCTTCAACAAGCATAGACAAGTGAGTGGCAGAGCCAGTAAGCAGGCTGAAGACAAGGCTACAGCATGAGGTCAAAGTCCATCCAGAAGACAGGGCCAGGGCCAGGGCTGCATGCAACATATGTTAAAGTGGTCCAGGAGAAAACTCACTTAGAACACAGGGCCCAGGTCTATGCATAATCCAGGGCTAGAGGCAGGGCTTGAGATGCACTTCCCAAACAAAACTCAGGCAGTGACTCACATTGTTCCTCCTTGCACTCTCAAAGTGTTGCATTCAGCTGATAGACCATCACATTCTGATTTAACGCTTGTGGGCAACTTGCTCCAAACATTTTAGTACTTTTAGCCTCTGTTACATCTGTATGAATATTTGAACATATCTCTATTTTCACGTCTTTCTGTGAAATTTCTCAATGTCAATTACTATTTGAGAACATTCTCCTTGAAGGTATAAATGCAAAATGGCTCATAAACTCAAACAATTCACCAACAACTGGACAGGAAATTTTAGAATGTTCCAGTATTCCCTCTTCAATTACCTTGTTCAACCACATGTGTCTACCTTTGGGAAATTATTGTGCCTCCTTTATACTCTAAGAAAATATTTTAGAACATTGATGCTTTCTGAGGACTTCTTGATGGGCAGTAATTAAAGGCATCCTGAGAACATAAAAGACACAAAGTATAGCCATGTTAATACTCAAGAAAAGTGTGGATTCTGGCAGTGGTATGCTATTACCTTTGCAGTACATTTCATATTTTCGCTTGATTCAGCATTGATATCACAAGGATATTTAGTAATGCCTAGAGTGAGGGGGTTTTTAACTTTTTAATCCTGATAGTTGTCCAATGAAACCTGAAAACAGACTAACAGTAATTTACTTTGTCCTGAATCATTGAATATTGGCCCAAAGACCACTGAAAAGCATGAAAACTGTTCTTGGGTGTTGGAGAGTGCTTCTTGATCTTCAAGGCTGTTAGTTAATGTCAGATGCAAGATGGCAAAGTCACGTACAGGCAAGAAAACATTTCCACCCATCAATGTTTATGGAAAAATTTCTCATTAACTGGAGTTGATAGTTTCATATGCACACTGAACAGGAATAGGAAACTATATATTGTCTGTTCAAATAAAGTCTTTAGTATTATTGATTTGCTGTGAAACAAACTCAGGTGAGTATGAAATTTGTTTAGGACTGCAGCATACAAAGAAATTTAATTCTCCTTAATCACTTGTAAATGCTCTGTTGACTCCGATTATATTGAAGGAGTTATTTATGTGAGCTTCCTATATCTGATATCATGAAAAGCAAATAAGCAAACTGAAAATTCTCTACAACATGATGTACTATACTGAGAGTTCAAGGAAAAGATGTTGAATAATTACACTGAAAGTGTTTTATTAGATGTCATTAATTTTACTTAATTCTACTGAAGTCAACATCTAGAATGTTTTATAGCATGGCAGGCTGTAAAATTTTATACAGTTGACATCTCTCTCTATGTCAAAGCAGCAAAGAACAAGATATTCTGTGGTAAAGCAGAGTAGGGCAAGTAGTGAATTGCCAGCAACACATGTACTCAGCTGAGGTTTCTGGTGTGGTAGATGAAGTTCAAGACCCTGAAGTTTAATGCCTGATAATGCAGCAGGCATGAATACCATCCAAGTCAACAGAATGGCTTAGTCTGCTAGATGTCATCATTTATGCATGACACAGGGGATCCTCACTGTGCTAAGCACAGACCACAGCAGCTATAGATGCTTCTGTTCACAGCCACAGGTTTTGATGCCAACTTTGCCCACATGAATCATGAATCTCTGCCAATTCCTTTCTAGGAACACCAAAAACTCTTTCTAGACACATATCTCACTTTACAGATAAATGCCTCAACCATTAAGATACAGGCAATACTGCAGACAAAGAGAGGCAAGAGGCTTTCCTCCAACTTTCAAATTATTGTTGATCAGATCAATATTCAAGAGAAAAGCAAGTTAGCAAAGTTCATACTTTCTAGTCTTGTGAGACAAACATGATTACACACAAAACTTTATCTACAGAAAGGGGCATGGCATGCATATGCAGGTCTAAGAATTTATTGTTAATTCAATTAAGAGTTTAACAATCTAACCAACAAAGAACAAATCTCTTCTTATCAGTCCAACTCCAAGAACAATAATGCTTCTGGTCTAATTTATGTAATTATTACAGAAAATCCTCATCCACAGCTACCGCTGCTAGACTTTCATATACCATTTTCTCTGATATTGCACTCACCCGTTCAAGGACTTTCTGGGCCCTAAAATTGGCAATCAAGCCTTACTGTTCCTGAACAAGAAGTGTGTGTGTGGGGATGGGGGTGTATTTTATCAAGTCAGTGTCCTGAGTTTGTTGCTAGAAGGAGTGAAGGTTCCTGGTGAAGGCTCCTGGTGAAGGTTTCTACTTCACTCTTCCTGTTCAATTGTTTTTTCCTCATTGCTTCCCAGAAAGGTTTTAAATATCTGATTGGCTAAATACACATTAACTGTCAGCAAGAGTTACAAGTTCTCTAGATGACTTCACTTTGCACCTAAAAGTTCTAAAAAGGGAGTACCGGCATATATATCATCTGAGTTTGTTTCAGTTTTTAAAATCTGAGTTTTTATTCAAGAACTATGTAGATAATTTTGCATATGAAACCTCTTTTTATATTACAACTGTAAAAAATCCACACAAAATCTGTTCTGCCAACCTTGTATGTCCTTTCCTTTCAAACTAAGACATTCAAGAGCATACTTAAACTGTAGGTCAAGCAGTATATAGACTTAATTACAATCTAATGGTAGAATTCATCTAAAAATAAATTGAGCATTACAGTGAAAGGGGGGTATGAAATACCCACATAAACAATTCTAATGCTCATTATTTTTTCACATAAACATAGGTATTGTTTTCTAAATGTATCATTTTATACAAAAGAAACCTCAAAAAACAAAACTAACAAAAAACTAAGCAAACATAAAGTAAAATTAATTAAGAAGTAATTTAGATTTCTTTTCTCAGATACGTATCTTTTTTTAAATTGTCCTACAGCAAGATTATCAAAAATTAGTGCTTTAAAATTAATCAACAAGTGAATTGAGAAGCCTTGGTTTAGAGTAGGGAGTAGATGTGCTTTAAAATTTTGCTGCAGCACTCAGTTTGATTGCAAAACTAAAATTTCACAGTTCCTCTTGAAAAATGCCATTATATTCATTCAAGTACTATAGAAACCCCTAGATAGCTGCCTTATGCTAGCAAACTTAGTAGACTATATTTTTCCTGTACTACAGTATAGCAGAAATGTAAAAATGCATTATCTGAAGATATCCTGTGCTGCTTTGCACTTAACACACTCTTAAATTACCCATGCTATGATTTAAGACAAGAGGGGGTTTTGTAACAGATATTTCTTACAAACCCTAACATGGAATGGTCATATGAAAAAGCCTTCATAAGAACAGCACTACTGGTTGAAACAAATTATCTGTTTGTTCTAGTATCATTCTTCAGAAGTGGTCAGAGTAGTTGTACAGAGAATATGAGAAAATATATTCTTCTTGTCATGTAATAATTTTATTTGATGCTTCTTCTTCTTGAATTGTGAATAATTACTCCCTGTGCCACCCACAATCACAGACTACTATTATACTTCCCTCAAGCTGTCTCTTTTCTAGGTTAAATCCCACAGTTAAAACAATTTCACTGATCACTGATACTGCTTTCTGAATATTTTCCAAGTGTACCACATGATTTCTGGCATTGAACAATGAGGATTTTATCCCATAAAAATGCAGGTGTACCATAAAGTATTAAATTGCAAGTATTTGTCTCTTATTCCATTCCTACCAACTTGTAGGGTTCAGTTTCTTGGCTGTTAGGTTGGAGTTTTTTTCACTATTGAGTTTTCATATTTCATAAAATGATCTAATATAACTCCAAATGCTGTCTCCTAGATAGTAAGAGTTTGTTCTGAATAAGCTTCTATATAAAGACCTGAAATATTTTCAGGTACAAGTATTTGTATATGTAAATCTTGCATGATCTATTATCCATTCGTTATAATTGTAACTGTCCTAATTTTGTTGCGATGTGGGTTTGTGAATACACAAACAGATGTGATTAAAAATATTGTGGTCACATTTTTAAGGTCCCTTGATCTGATTTTCATTGGCATCAAAATCTGTTTTGACCAAACTGTTATTCATTTCCACTCTACCACCAACATGATTACAAAGTGTTTTAATTTAGGCAGTATTCGCATTCATATTGAAACTCCCGATAGAACAATTCAAAAGTCTTTCATTTGCACAGGTTAGCTGTAGCTAGAATATGAATAGATGTGTAAAACTGTACCCATTCATATGCTAGGCAACCCACACCCAGATTTGCATGACTAGAACACAGTCTCATGTTGGCTGTGGACTCTGTAATAGTTGCTGCACACTTGCCCCATTGTCCTGCATTTAGTTCTCCTTCACAATTAACATGAGTTATAGTTTAGAATCAAATAAAAATGAGTTGTAATTTAGGATGAAATTGGTGGGACTGGCATGCTGATGAGAAATTACATCATAAAAGTCTACACAGTGACTTACTGTACATCACAAAACCTCCATGTATTAAAAAAATAGATTAATTAATTAGTTTTTTGTTGCTTCAAGGAAGTAAAATGCTTCTAGAACATTATGTTCTTACATGATGCACGATTGATGATATAGGGGAAACAAAATTTTTCCCATTAATTTTGTATTAGTGTCCAAAATCCACATAAAAACCTCTGCAGTAGCATAGTTGCAATGCAATAAGGAAACAAAATCTTAACCCTCGATTCTCTCTAAGTATTTGTTGAGAAGAGACATGTCACAGCTCATTGTTTCTTGATCTTGTAATGCAATGCATTAGTCATAAACAAAGACCTTTTTCAGCTTTCTAATTTCTGAAAAACAGATTGGATCATTGTCCAGTGCAGCTATGAGACATTATAGATATGTATATGCTTTTTTCCTTATTTTTCCATAGCAACTATACACACACATCTATAATATCCATAAGTTTCAAGATCTCTTTTCTTTTCCTTCCCCTTTCCCTTTTCCTTCCTCTGTTTCCCTTTCCATCTATAACTGTCTCTAAATTTCTGTCCTGAGCTACCAGCAGAACTCATGTGCAACAGCAAAGCATTGCATTCAGTGTTCACACCTGAGACAAAAAGTATCTTATGAAAGAATACAAAACATCACTGATATCAAAGCAAACACTTCTTAATACAGTAACTGTCTAGCATGTAATGATGGATACAGAAAAGATGTAATTGGTTTAACCTTTCCTTAATTTAATAATATGAGGTAAATTTTAATTTATTCCAACTCAAAAGAATGACACATTACATATGGAATTACTGTGAAAATCATGTCTATGTTGTATGCTGAATGAAATTCAGCCTCATAGTTTTATGGAAGAACAGATTGGCTTTTGATTTGCCCCAAGGCACTTCTATTGTATCTCCTATTTAAAATCATTTGCTGTTAATTCCTTGATTTGTACTACAGAGCCACCACTTTGGATGATTAAAAATCTTTTATGTTGGAGTACTTTTTTTTTTCATTAGACAGTGTGTTAAAGGAAATAGGAGATTTTTTGTTGTAGATGAAGACCTTAGGGGAAATGTTCTGAAATTCTGAGAAACCTTTAGATCTTTGGGGATGGCAGGAAGTTTCCCTTCCTTTTGTTGTTGTAATTTGAAATTCTCTGGAGATTTTGTTCCTGAAAATATAATCTCTAATGACATTTTTATGAATTTGGCAAGTGCAGTTCTTTGATAAAACAGATGTAATAACTAAACAAGTTTATTCAAAATTCAGAAAGAATGTTCAGTCACAGGTTTGAAAAGCAGGAAAACAGAAATTAAATGTTTGAGGTATGCTCGAGATTTTAGGTTCAGCAATTAGAAGTCAGATTCTGTACAGGACCTCTTAGAGCTATGGGCAGTCCAGCTCAGCACTACTGCTGTTCATTCACAGGATTTTATGGCACCTTAGCTGGTACTCAGGCATCACATAGAAGAGGCAGTGTAGATCTTAGGAGAAGATGATGTAAGTTCAGAGTTCTTTGGCGCAGTGTATTTCAGCCCATTAACTGAAACTATATCTAGACTGTGGGCCTGTTGCTCTGTGAGTTGTAATGTCAGTCATCCTGATCAGAGCTCTGAGTGTAACACACTGCAACTCTCACTGGACCTTTTTTCCCAATTTCCTTTCCTGTGGAAACCATGGTATGAGGAAGAAGAGAAGCAGAAGAAACTCCCTGTGTCATGTTCTACAGTGAGTCAATAAACACCTGGGCTGCACACTTTGCTGACGACCAGGAGACATATCCCACAATGAATCATTTGGACACAGCCTTAAGGACCTCTGAATGACAGCCTGAGTGACAGTGCATTGCTGTGACCACCAACAGGCACAGCACTTCATAAATGTCTGCGTCGTTTCATACTGCACTGTCGTGGTGTAACTCCAGCCAGCCACCAAACACCATGCAGCCACTTAATCACTCCCCCACCAGCAGGATAGAGGAGAGAATCGGAAGGGTAAAAACTAGAAAAACTCATGGGTTGAGATAAAGACAGTTTAATAGGGAAAGTAAAAGCTGAGCACACAAGAAAAGCTAACAAAGGAAATTATTCACTGCTTCCCACAGGCAGGCAGGTGTTCAGCCATCTCTCTTTCACATGTAATAGTTACTTGCAAAGGCAAACACCATCAGTCCAAATGTCTCCCCTTCTCCCTACTTCCTCCCACTTCATATACTGAGTATGATGTCATATGGTACGGAATACACCTTTGGTCAGTTTGGGTCACCTGTCCCAACTGTGTCTCCTCCCAGTCTCCCATGCACCCCCAACTTCCTTGCCAGTGTGGCAGTACAGAAAGTAGTAAAAGCATTGGCTCAGTAACAACAGAAACATCTCCATATTACCAACTCTGTGATTAGCACAAATCCAAAACCTAGCTTCATACCAGCCACTGTGAAGAAAGTTAACTCTACCTCAGCCCAAACCAGCACATGCATCCAAAACTTTTTCCTTGAGTCCTACCACATATGTTGTAAGACAGTCCTTGGGAGCAGTTTCATAGCTATCGTCATCAATTCATTCTTCCAGAGGATCCTGTAATCAGAAGCTAGGGGACAAATACTAAAGACCCTGCAAGCACAAGGCAATAATATATCTATCTTCAGTGTTTCCTGCAAACACAGTCACTTTTTTTAATGTCAGTATATTATAGTTCTCTGCATCTAAAAAATGCAGATACCCTAACTACAATGTTCATCCACAGAAAGGAAGAACAACTGACTTTATTTCTTCACAATAGTATATAAAGAAATATGAACCCAATGATGTCCTCTTATAAATATCTCTGCTGACATAAATTCAATTACCTTCTAGTGTCATTTTTTCCCCTCTTGCTAAGCATAAGCAGCTTTCCAGCATGACAGTAGTGAACAGGGTAGAACATTATAATTGGCTGATAACAACAGCAGGTTAATTCTGTTTCAGGGGATGTATCCTATATATATTTTAACACGTAGAACAAACCTAAACCTTCTGTTAATGATCATACCATTTTAGTTACAGTGTTCTCACCGCAAAGTTGGAGAACATAGTAAGAATCACTCAGAAAAAAATAAAAATGCACAAAAAAATTTTAACAAAAGCTTTAGAAAAGTTTGTGAGAAACCAAAGACATGTTTTGCATCCTGTATTCTTTAGACTGGGCTTTCTATCCTCCAACTGCCTGCTGAGACTTGCTTGCATTGTTATCTGTCCCCTGTTCCTGGACAACAACACAGCCATATAAAAAATGTGCTCATTGGAAAGGGGAAAGACTTCCTGAGTATGCATTATCAGAAAAAAGTAGTTATGAACACACTGTGACAGTTGCCTCCTGCACAAATCCTACATGTGCTTCATGGGCTCTGAAGTTCTGCTTATCATTGATATAGTGCCTCATTCACCCACTCTGCTGGAATATAAATAAGATCTCTCAGGTTGAAAGAAAAGGTTAATATGCAATACATAAACAATACCAGTATCTCAGCTTACAGAAAATAACCTGTTATGCTAGTTGGGTGGAACACAGATTGAATTTCTGATAAAATGCCTGCTGTTTGAGGAGAGAGAAGTCAATTTTTCAAAAATGCAAAGGGTTAAATTGCAGTGCAAGGAGTGAAAGCACTGTACACAGCAACAAATAATATCACCATATATGCCAAGATATACTACCTAAAAGGAAGATGAAAGTGAAAGAAACGGATTAAAAGATAATTAAATACATTTAAGATTTTCTTTTAATGTTGTATTATACTAATTTGCTTTGAGCATGTAAAGAAAATTTTAGCAAGATTTAAAGAAAAAAACTTTTCCCAACTTCTTTTATCTTATTCAAATACCGGTCAGACTAAGGTTCTAAACTTTTGTTGTTGTTATTGCTAAAAATAGGATAACTTTAGAACTCTTACGGCTCTTACACATTTTTGGGAATGGAAGCTGTAGTTTCAAGATTAAAGCTATAATGATAGTCTGCTATAAACACAGTGAGCCAAACAGAGGAAGAGAAGAAGTTTGCTGCAGGTCAACCCTGTTATGAAACAGAATTCTGGTTGAAATAACATGTTTTCTCTTAAAAAAACCCACTGGTTCCTTCATCATTGTAGTTCCTGAAATCAAAGCTCTAGAAGAATCCCGGGAGACCTGCAGACTCTAGCAGTCTGCTAAAATCCTTTATTGAGTCTTGATCAGTTGTTAGACTTACAGAGACTTAGCTTTCTTACTGCACTTCGTGTTCTTCCATTCATATGTCCAGACATTTGATGAGTAAAGTATTTTATGAAGAAAATGTTACTTGTTTCCTCCTGCACTCCAAAAATAATCAAATAACAAAACAACAAAACCCAAACCAGCCCAAACCAAAACACCCAACCATTCCAATCTAAAAACTGCACTGAGTAAAATACTTAGACATCTTTATATTAATTGCTTCACATTTTTGGTGACTTCACTTTCATCTTATAGCCTCTAGAAATGTATTTAAAGCATACAGCTGAGCATGAAGGTTCACTATGTCCTATGGTAAGTTTTGGACTTTAGAAATATCCAGAAGAATGGACTAGAGCAAGAAGCACAGTGACATAACTGAAATAATTCCCATTTCTAAAGTTCATGCACCTGAAGCAAAGTTAACAAAAACCGTTTCGCAATCTAAAACTTGAATCCTTTACAGAGAATCTTTATACCTACGGGTAATTGCTTTAAGACCTGAGGAGATCTAAGGAGGGTCTCTTGAAGGAGATTTTGGTTTTAACTCTTGTGCTAATAGAATTATTAGACTTTTGCTGAAGATGTAGGAGGTAGTGGTGCTTGGTGTTCACTCCATGCTTTAGAGAAATGGAGTCATAGTGTGAGAGGGAAAACAAAGAATGTGCATACACATGTTGCCTCGTAATCAGTTAGAACTCTAACTTTTACACCCATTCTTGAGGGTAAATCAATGGGTAAGTGGACTTTTTTAACTAATTAGATAGTCAGTGACAGCTGAATATGGAGACCAGACTTGCCAAGATACCATGGTAGGAAGGTATAAAACCATGAAATTTCTTATTTTGTCTCTTCCCTGTGGAATGAGTCTTACACACTGTGTTGAACAGTGACCTAGTTTTTATAAATACAGTGGAAAGGTACCTTATAGGAAAAGGTATTATAGCCTAGGACCCCTTGATGTGGTGCAGTCACTTATATTGCATACTTCAGAGATTTTTAGAGCATTTTTTATATCATCAGAGCAGTTCTTTACACAGCTATATTTTCATATTCTTTGAGAAAATTTTTGCAGTGGAAGCAATAACAATGCTGCAAAACAATTCTATTGTTTTCCAGAAATACTTTTCAAAAGGTCATGCCCTATTTGAAGTAGAAAAGCATAGTACACCTGTAAATTCATTTTAGACTGCTGATTGGCTATTTTTTCAAAATATTTGCTTTATGTTATCTTTATTGTTCAATGTGTCTTTGTGATTTGCAGTAAAGGGACAATAGCAACATTTTTCTCAACACTGCATATTGTTTCTCCAGCTTTTCCTTACAGAGACATGGTACATTCAGTTGAAAGGAAGTATATGGGAATGGTCATTAAAGTGAACAGCATGGTCATAGAATAGATTTAATTTGTATCAATTTATTCATATTGATTTTGTGGATAACATTTTTCCTTTCCTACCAATATTACTGACGTTTTTGTCTTTTAAATCTTGCCCTATCTGAGGCAAAACTGGGAAGTATGAGTGTAAATTCTTTCCAAATTTCAGACAAATACCTTGAGCCTTTACCTTGCATGCATGTGCATTACACAGCAGGCTAATGGCTGTTCTGGATGGAGTAATCATTCTGCTGGAGCTGTTCCAATTGCATAGTATCAGTTACACCAGAAAGAGATGTGTGCTAGTCCAAGACTATTGGCAAACATTTTGATAATGAGTCATGGGAAAATCAGAGGTGTGAACAAGTCTTATTACATTCTCATAGAAGCTTCAGCTTTTATCCTGTCAGCCAAAGTAAAGCTGTTTCTTTATATGAAGTCATTTACCTTGAGCAGGAGGGATTGAGTTTTAAACCAGAATAATTACTGTACTCATATGGAAGTCAACAGTCTAAACAAGCTTAAAATGAGCAATTTGAGAAAAACTGTGGGTTTTCTTAAAGACTAATTTTCTATATTTTAGAATTTTAAAATACTATGTTGTGGCTAAAAACTGTGGACAAATTCAAACACTGGCTGAACTGGTAAATTCTTGTAAAAATTTCTGGTTTGCTAATTTGCATTTTTCAATGACTTTTAACCCCAAAAATTCCAGCCAGTTCTACACTAGAGTTACTGCCCTTAATAATAGCAATATGCTTTCTCACTAACTTTCCTGACACATACTTCATAGGTTGGTGTCACTTGTGTAGTTTTAGAATATCTGTTCTTTTACAACAGATATGCAGTTGCATCTGTCATATAAGAGGGAGAGTTATTCCAACAGATGAAAATATGCATGACCTCAGTCCACTGTGATCAGAACTGATAGAAAACAGCTCTGGTCCAGGAATATTATAGCCACGTACCTAAATTAATATACCTTGCCATGCAGGTCAGTTTGGGAACAGGATTATGTCTTCTGGCTAATGGCTAATATCTCACTAATGCAAACCATCAGCAGAAGAATTTGCATCAGTCTTAGACAGCTGCTTAGTCATATTCTAAGGCTACAAACAAGTTTCCATCATAACTCACAATTTTTAAGTTTTTGTGTTCATGGACGGAAACATCCTGCTTTTAGAATATTTTCTAGTTTTCTCCCTTAAAAAGGACATTTTTCAACAGCTATTAAGGAAAATCCCTTTGACCTACTTGAATTAACCTATAATTTTAAAAGAGTGCAAAACAACAGTTACCAGTGTAAATTTTGCACCTATTACCTTTTTTAAAAATTAATTCTAACCAAAGTAAATGCACTTGGAGCTTGGAAATTAGATACATAATGTTCTTTGACTGATGAGATCCTGGGATGAAATTTACCATTCTTGGTCTCTACCTAACAGCTAATTTTCTGGGTTTTTTTAGAGCAAAATCTATTTATCTGTTCAAGGGTACATTTGGTGATTGTGCTGTGAAGTAATATAACCTTCTCTTCATAAAAGGCTGTAGCAATAAGTATTCTGAAGTACCTGAGTAGCATTATTTCTACTTCATTTTTTCCCTGGCTATTACATTTCTAGCCATCACCACAGACTTTGAGCACCAGTATTCTTTTAGCTGCTGGTGTGTTGCCTGTGGTTGTCTACAGTATTAGCCAAAGCTGAAGCAATCTTGTACCAAGAACAGGATTGGTGACAAGAGGGAAAACAGACTAGATGTTTTGATTCATCAGTTGTACCAAATCTTTATCTTATGGAAGCAAGTAAGGCTCCAAGCCTTGTAAAATTATGGGCTCTCTTTCACAGGCAAAATCCCCATAACTGTGATTCTAAAGCCAGAAAAGTGTTTCTATGAGATTGCACTCAAAATTATGTTTCAGATACACATTGATAACTATTATGTGAGGACTCTGAGAGGAAGCTAATAGAGGCACAAGAAACACTCTGTACAGAAAAATCCTGGGGGTGATTCTGCTGCAATTATAAGCTTTTCTGTTAACAAATGTTCACGTTCAGAATCTGCCTGACTGTGGGCAAGAGAAGAGATTATTTTTTGCCAACTAGTGACCTTGTGTTTTATATGGCTTTCCACAATTTAGCAGCCTCAGAACAATCAATAGCAGTACTAAATAGGTCAAAAAAATGAAAACTGGAAGAGCATTTCCAGAGATGCGAGCTACATCCATTATATTTTAATTGAAAACTGTGTTAAAAACTAGAGGCTTTTTGTTTCTGGTTTGTTTTTTTTTTCACAGGGCAATTTCTTTTCTGTTTTTGAAAAGATTTCTGATTTCATGACAAAGTTTGGCTGAGTTTGTTTAACTAGGTTGGTGACCTGATTGGCACAGCACACACTCTGAGACAAGTTAACAGAAGAATTGAAGCAAATTCTTTTTATCTTTTTTTTTTTTCATACACTGAAGCTTATTTCAGATTTGATTGGTAGTGACATTTTGCTTTTAAAAGAGAAATACGAAGCGTTCAAATGATAATGATTTTGGTTTTATACACAAAAAATGTACTGAGGTTTTTTTCCTCCATTAACAATCTACGTATTTTTTAAGGTGCACAAGTTCATATTTTATAGCTTTAAGAAGTAAGTGTGGGTAATAGGTGATAAGGAACAGAGCACCATAAAAAGGATTCAGATCAAGCTTGGTAAAAGGAAATAAGAGGAGTTACACAGGCTATTTGGAGGATGTTAAGATTTAGGAGAATGGTTCCTTTTTTGTGGTTACCCAGAACTAACTAGGTAGGGAAAATAGAAATATCTGGGTTTTCATTAGCTACTATAAAATATGTTGGAATTCTGTGCAGATGGGCAAGAAGGCTAGTGGCTCCTTTGTTATTCCTTGTCCATCTTGGGATGCTTTCCAGTACACAGAGTTATTACAATAATTTTTATACATTAGTTGATCAAAAGAGTGTTCTCAAGTGAAGCAAAGAGTGCTCCTTCAGTGAAGGCCACTCTAGACTGAAATGAAAATGTGTCTAGAAAACATGTCTTATGAGGAACGGCTGAAGGAGCTGGGGTTGTTTAGTCTGGAGAAGAGAAGGCTCAAGGGATTATATCAGTCTCTACAACTACCTCAAAGAAGTTGTAGTGAGGTAGGAGTCTGTCTCTTCTGCCATGGCTCAAGTGAAAAGACAAGAGGAACAACCTTAAATTGCACTTGGGGAGACTCAGATTAGATATTAGGAAAAATGTTTTCACTGAAAGAGTGGTTAGGCTTTGGAATCAGTTCCCGGAGAAGTGGTGGAGTCCCTATCTCTGGAAGCATTCAATAGGTGTCTGGATGTGGCACTTGGGGATATGGTTTGAGGGTGATAGTTTTAGTTGGACTAGATTATCATGAAGATCTCTTCCAACCTTGATGATGCTGTGATTATATGATTCTGTGAAAAGGAAAAGAGACCAGTTCAAAATTGGAATATTTTAGTAAGTATCCAGTTTAAACTCACAAATAACTTACTTGAATCTTAGGATTTTCACTCCAATGAAAACACAGCTCATTGTGTCATGCATCCTTTGGATGGCTGGTTTAGCATGCAGGATGACCAACTGGCCCTTGAAGAAAAGTTCACAGCCTGAATATAAATGTGATGGGAAAACATAAGCCTCACACTTCCTGGTTCCAGTCAAACCCCAGTGATTCCATTTCATATATTGAATATACATTGATTCTTTCTTAGAAAAGAGTTCTTTTACACTAGAAATATGCCAGCAGTCGGGCACATGCAATCTTCATCTACATGAAAATTCTTTCTTGTATGCTTTAGTCAATAAAATGTTTAGTAGCATTGACCCAAAGCAAATTATAGTTTCTAACATGCAGGCAAGATATATACACTCAAACTTCATTAAAGTTTCCAGTTCTATCCTGAAGGAAAATATTAAATGTGGCTTAAATCAATTAAATAGATCACTGGTATGACATGATTTTAATATATAACAGTATCTGAAATGTCTGAAGAAGAAAGAGACTCAAAGCATGTGTAGAAACGTTTCAGGATCAAGTCTCAGATTTATTAGTCATCCTTCAATACCTTGAGACCAATTCAATTTGTCAGAGCTGGATATCATTGCCATTTTCCACAGAATCCTGGGTTTTAAATCAAGGCCAACATAGCACCTAACCTTGGAGTGAAAAAGAATTTATAGTATTGCTGGAAGGACCATGTCTCAAAGGGATTTAAATCTTTTGAATAATCCATTCTGATTTTTTTCCCCTAGAGGTGCAAAAGAGGACAGCTGCTACTATGTTTAACAGGGTAAGTAATAGAATCACGTGCACAGCAAGAGTGATCCACACACCAGAAAGTGATCCACACAGGAGAAATAATATGTGTATCTTCAAAATTTATCTTAAATTAGGATTTTATGCTAGGACAATCCTGCATGGTCTTCTAATCTGTTTAATGTGACTTTGAGAGGTTTGTTCTCTGTCATATTTTAGCTTGCTTTTCTTGTGGACCAGTGCTTTATTTTAGATGAAACATGTTAGGGCAGAAGTTACACCACAACACATTATACCACATCAGATGTTTATGGAGTACATAAATTTGTGTGTGCGTATATACATTCCATAGACGTGCATCTTTCAGGATGGGACAAGCTGCCACTATAAAGGTTGTGTTTCAGCTGCTTATATTTCTGCCAAAATGTAACCAACCAAGCTAAAATTTGTCAATGCAAGAGTGTGCCTTAGGCTTGTATCTTTAATGTTAGAAATAAAAATACTTAAACTCTACCTGAAAACTAAGTAAAAGGACTAGTATGCAGTTTTCCTTATATTGCAAAATTATAGCACCCTGTCTTTGATGGGCTCAAGCACTTCAAATCCTTGAATTTTTAAGTTCACTGGAGATGTGTCTTTTGTCACCTTGTGAATAGCTGCTAAATTTGGTTAAAAGTGCAAACCTTCAAAACAGTATATTTAGTAAATGCTCAGTGAAAATGTTTCATTAGCTGGAATTCTTGACTTTTCTGTGTGTTGAGACCCAGCTTAAGACTGCAGTGTGACCTCCCCTTCCTTTCAGCTCTGAGATCCTGCAGCTGGTGCGAGATCTGATCTAAAAAACCACACCCTGTAAGATCATGCCTCAAATATTATTGGTGCCCTTCTTGTCTCATTCAAGGTATGCAAAATATCTGGAAAAACCTATGTGTGGAAACTGGGGTTGAGAATAAACTGTACCAGGACAGACAAGGGCTACTCTCCAGGCAGGGAACCCAGGCAAGGGAGTAGGGGAACTACCTCCATTTGAGGAAGAGGAGGATGAGAGCGAAGGATGAGAAGTGAAGGTGACGTGTCTGAAGAGTTAGGTGAGTAGAAGAGGGTGAGAGATGTGGGAAAGGGGTTCTACAGGAGCTGCAGTGAGAAGCCAAAGAGGAGACTTGGACAAGATTCATGGTGAGACAAGTAAATCACATGAGCTCAGGAAGAGAGAAGATTGATAGAAAGTAGAGGTCTTTGTCAGACAGCAGGATTTGGACAAGAGAGCTGTGCAAAAGTAGAAGGTGTCTAAAGAGAGAACGGGCCTACACAGGTGAGATATGAGGTTTTTGCTGCTCATATTGGAAATTGGGCTGATGGATGTGTTCAATTAATATCTTTTTCTTTTCAAAAATTAACATTTCTGAAGAGTAGAGACAGTAATTTTTCATTTATGCAAATTGCATTACTGATGTTAGTCATCTAACTAAGCAATGTATATTTAAAGGTATATCTACCTAGAACTTGAGTAAATATAGTACAGCTAGCTATACCTTATGACTTATTTTTTCACAATTTTATAGGCTTCTCCAAATCGACAATTAGATTGCTAATAAAAATGAAACATTTTTTCAGGCAAAAGCAAAAATTAAGAATTAAACCAGAAAAATCTAATAGAAGCACTGGAGTTTTTAATGAATGTACTCAAGTAAAAAAAAGAGAAACAAAAATGTTACTAATGTCAAAATACAGAGATGGTTTGAATTTACTTTTTTTTCATTATCTCACAGGAATAGATTTATTCTTGAATCATGCAAAACAATACAAAGTCTCCAAGACCATAAATTGAAAGGCAGGAATCGTTCTGAAGGCTACAGAATTAATTCC
>NW_008677421.1:68612-94220 GCF_000695815.1 Acanthisitta chloris
TAGAAAAAGCAGACAATATCCATTCCCCAGATTCCTAGGCAATGGAGTGATGATTGTGCTATTGAAATCTAAATAGGCTTAAAACTATCCTGAAGTTCATAATTTCCTGGGACTCAAACAGACACAAAGTAGAGTTCCCACATTTCAAAATACATTCATTCATAATATTTTTCTCTATAATGCATGGTTGAATTGAACAGACTACTGTGTAGATAGCAACAGCTGAAATGCCGCATTAAATTGAACAGAATAGTGGTGAAGTCTGACATTAAACACTGAATGGATGTAGGCACCAAAGGCAGTCAATGTTCTCAATTTCCAAATGCGTTAAGAGCAGCATGAGATAACACTTAGAGCTAGATAAGAGTGCTTCACAGCATCGGGGGTGCTGATTGGCTGGTGATTTGTAAGGTTGAATTGCATGGCAATCTAAATGCATTTTGATTGTAACACAACTTCAAAACTGCTAAGATCTTAAACACCACTGATTATTCTAAATTATTAAATGAGCTGGAAGCAAAATACCTATGAAGCCAAAATAAGCCTTGATGATTTATATTAGTGGTAACAAAAACATGTTGATATTAGTAGGACTGAGCAATTACTTTGCTTCTGGGACTGAAATTCATGAGAATGTGCAATAGATTTAGAAAAAGCATTCATGTTTCCTGAAATATGTATGTGTATATATATAGAATTTCACTAAATATTATATATGTATATACAATTTTCCTCTGTGGAAGGAAGATTAGGAGCTCTCACATCCTGAAGTTTTTCTGAACTTGGGTATCTTTTCTGTTAGCATATTTAATTCAATGTAAAATAATACACCATAATACCGTAAAGGTACATAGAAACTGAAAAAGGATGTCTCTTCTTCCAGAAAAACATGTTTCTTCAAAAATATATCTGAGTAGGGATACGAGGAATTTTATATAGTTTAATTTGTCATTTGGTTTTTTTTGCTGCTATCTAAGTTTCTGAAGCACCATTTAGAAGTTCTCATGTTTTTCCAGTAAAGATTGAAGCTTTGAAGTTTGAAGTTGATCACAGGTTGAACAGATATAGAAAAATTCAAGTTACTTTTTCTGAGGTATTGGAAAAATTATATGGAACATAATAGCTCTACTACTGAAGTGGCAAATCATATGAAAAACTTTCATTAGCTAGAAAATTACTGAGGAAAAGTCTTGGGTTACACAATATAGAAAATGCAGATCAAATTTTTTTTCAAGTTTTGCAAAATTTCCCATGATATAAACTGCCTTGTGTAAAAGAAGTTTTGTTGGTATTAATACTGACAAGCAAAGCACTGCAGTTATACACTTAAAATACTTTGAGTTCCATTCACTCAACGAGGCTAAAGCTTTAAAGCTAAATACATGCTGAAGAACACTTTTTCTAAGTTAGGTCTTATTTTTTCCTTTGCAAGGCTGTATAATTAAATAATTCGGGGCTCGGCCATAGAATCTGGCTGCAGCAAACTATTGTGATTTAACCCAAGCCAACAAGTCTCACATCTACTCACTAACTCCCCTGCCCCCAGTAGGATGGGAGAGAGAATCAGAGGGATAGATATGAGAAAACTTGTGGGATGAGAAAATAACAGTTTCATAATTGAAATAAAATCATTTAAAAAACCAATAATGGCAATAATGATGACTATAATGCTACTACTAATAATAATAATTTGTAATTAAAAGGGAAATAACAGAGATAAATAAATCCCAAGAAAGACAAGTGATGCAAATAAAAACAATTGTTTACCAGCAACCAACCCATGCCCAACCTGTTACTGAGCAGTGGCTATCAGCCAACCTTTCCCTCAGCTTTGTGTGCTGAGCATTGATGTTATATGGTATGGAATATCCCTTTGGCCATTTGAGGTCAGTTGTTCCCTCCAAACAACTTGTGCAGGCCCAGCATACTCGCTGCTGGGGTGGGGTGAGCAGAAAAGGCCTTGACTCTTTGTAAGCACTGCTCAGCACCAGGGTCAGGCCTCCTTTCTGCAGTAGCCTCAAGCTTGTGTAGCATTTCAATTTTTCCTGCTTTCCTGGAGATTGTACCAAAGTATTCTTGTCAAAACGTTTCTGCTGATGGTGATATTAAAGATTATGTCAAGAAAACAAACAGAAAATGCCATATCCATGGACTGTTGATTTGGTTTCTTATCAAGGATGAGTGAGACCTCATCCTTAATTTTATTCCAGGACTCTTGCACAGATTTAGACTAAATTGCAGGCTGTTACTCATAAGACAGTTGACAGTGTTAGTAGAGGGACCTTCTGCTTCCACTGAAAACTACTGTCAAATTTTCAGCAACTCCTGATTTGGCTTCAGGATGCCTTGGACTGCAACAGTACAACAAAAACATTAGAGGTATTAGCAATTCCTGCTATTAACATATGTGGAGACTTAACTTCGTGGATTTTCTTTCTCGTATGTTAGAAATGTACAGGTTGAAGCTTCATGTCAAAATTGTGCAACTTATATTTTTGTGTGACAGGGTACAACATTGATTTTGCAATGAAATTATTCAAGTCACTCATTGGTAGTGAAATTATGCAGCTTCAAAAAAAGCTGAAACCAATACAAAATTCTAAACCAAAAATGTCAGGTATACAAAACTGAGTTGTTTAATGAAATGATAATCTTGTCTGCATGTGGAAAGATCAGTAGCACCTCAAATGTGAAAAAATAAATTATTGATAAGTATAAGACCTGATTCACAGCTTGGAACAAATCTTACATTTAATCAATAGCAACATTTAATTTTCAAAACTTCTACAAATTTGTAAATCCAAAAGAGCTTATGATATATGGAAAATGATACCTATAGAGATTGTAATCTATACCACCTATATTAAATAAAGGCTTATATACTTTTTGAAGTACTTAGTTAATGCTCCTTTCAAATATTAATGATGCAATTGTATTCAGATGCTCAAGAATTTTCATGCATACAATAACTTTCTGGACAGTATTCAAAGCAGATAACACCTAAGTCCCAGTCCACTAAGATGAGGATTTAGCCTTTGGCTTGAAGCACTCAGTTTCCGTCACAAATCTTCCTATCTACCCATATCAAATTGAACAGTGCTATAGTTGAAAGTCTTATGCAGTGTGAAATAGGGAATTTGCAGACATGGATGTTCTGAGTTCAAAACTACTTAAACTATTTAGGAGTAAAAAAAGTTCAGGACATACCTCCCAGAACATTAGATGAAGTTCAATTTTTTATTGGAACTTCATGACATAAACTCTTCTCGCATTGTTTTGATCTGTAGTATAAGCTATCAATAAAGGAGTTACAGATTACTGCCAAAACATAGATAAACAGAATTTCAGCTTCCCACAGTTTTGAGCAGACTGTCCTGCTTCTGTTCAGATTAGCTATTTGCTATAATTTCACCCTTTTTTTCATGCCCAAGTACCACTTGATTTGTTTCACTCCCTTTTGCCTTGCACTGCAGTGGGTTTTTTCTATGTCCTGCCCCTCCCATTTGTTTGCAAACTTCTCATCCTTCCTCATTAACATAACACCAAACTGCAACGAACAGTTCTTATATGGTCCATCCTTTCAACATTATTCTCAACGTTTGAACCTGTGTGTGCTTGAATTCACTTTATTATTATTATTATCTTAAAAGTAATGATCTTTATAATGTTTTGATGGAAGCAGCAAAATTAAAAATTATTTTAGAATTCTGTTGCATATTCCTCTCCAAGTGAGATCCCACAAACCCCCACTGTGGTTGAGAAAGACTTCTAAATTTCAGCAATGCCTGAAGCGAACTGAAATCCTGCATGCTTTTCCATCAGGCTCCCGTATGGTTGCTGTGTTGCAGGAACTGTCTCTAATAAACTAGGAGGTGCTGTTGACTGTCTTGAGTGACAAGCTGCCTTCCAGAGGGATCTAGATAGACTGAAGCATTAATGGGATGAAAGTCAGCAAGTCCAAATGCCAGATTCTGCACCTAGGATGGAGTAAAACTGGGCAGAAGTTTAAATCGGGAGAGGAGTGACTGGAGGCCAGCCCTGCAAAAGGGATCTGGGGGTGTTGGTTGTCACTAAACTTAGTATCAGTCAGTAGAGTGCCTTGGCAACCAAGAGGGCAAATGACATCCTGGGGTTCATTAAATACAGCACAAACAGGTGGCCAGAAGTGGTGTTTGTCCTGCTATATTCAGCATTGGTGACACTGCATCTGGAGTACTGTGTGCAGTTCTGGGCACCACAATTTAAGAAGGATGTGAAGGTCCTTGAATGTTTCCAGAGGAGACTAACAAAGCTGGTGAAAGGGTTGGCAGAAATGTCCTATGAGGAGTGGCTAAGGACTCTGCGTTTGTCTGGTCTGGAGAAAAGGAGGCTGAGGATGTTCTTACTACTCATCTACAACTTCCTGAGAAATAGTGAAGAGGGAGGTGCTGAGCTATTCTTCCTGGTATCCAGTGACAGGACATGTGGGAATGACTCAAAGCTGCACCAGGAGAGGTTCAGGCTGGAAAGTAGGAAGTAATTCTTTATTGAGAGGGTGGTCAAACATTGGAATAGGCTTCCTAGAGATGTGGTTGAGGCTTCCTAAAGAGGTGGTTGATGCCTCAAGCCTGTCAATGTTTAAGAGGCATTTGGACAATGCCCCTAATAACACATTTTAGCTTTTCGTCATCCCTGAAGTGATCAGGCCAAAAGTAGACTTCTTAGGCCAAATGTAATTTCTGGTTTATAGACTCTCAGCTCACCAGAAGCTTCAAGAGCTGTTAGGCAAAATTCAGTAGGGATTGCTTTGATCCAGTAATGACCATTTCTCTCAGCTGCTAGGTAAAGCCACACCACAAAAGAGGACTCTTAAGTCTCTTGCAGGCAGAGAACTGCCATTCACAGGTTCTGCCAAACACTGCCCGTAACTATGAGATTCTGCTACAGAGAGACTCTGAGCATTTCACAGTTTTAAAGTTTGGAAGACTTGTAAGAGCCCTTTAAAGGACTAATTACTCAACATGTCAAGGCATTACTTGCCAGATTGGTAAGATAAAACACCTCTCCTATGCTCTGCCTTCAGCAGATCCCTTGCCTGTGCCAGACATAGTATTACCCACTTAGAACACTTGCTCACTACAAACAGGTCTGCAGAATATTGCCTAAAACTGTGATATTTTAGTCCCCTGAACCACCTTAAGAAACAAAATTATTTTCTTACTTCCCCCCAATATTTGGGTAAAAATAAATGCATAAATAACTCACAACAAAAAGCCAAACAAAAAAGCCAACCAACCAACCAAGCATATACAAAAAAAGATAACCATTTAAATATTCAGAGAAATAAAAGGATTTTTAAATGTTCACATATTTACTAAATAGATTTTTTTATGATAGAAAAAATGTTTTGTGAATGACATCCCATTTCAAGGACTGTATATCTGTTCAAACAGATCTGCTTGCCTGTGAGGAGAGAATAAAGAATATACAATTTGCCATACAAGATAAGAAAACATCTTGCCTTTAGCAATAACTAATAGTTGATGTTTAACAGAAAGGCAGAAGTCCCAGTGAATGCCTCCAGACAAGCATTAAATGTTGTAGACTGGGGTAAAAGGAAATGTGTCTCTTGACCTTTGCAAAAATCAGAACACACCTCAACACACAGAAACATGAGAAATGTATCAGTCAGAACTATTAATAATGTGAAAGTCTGATTTTCAATCTGATGGTTAAAATGAAGCTTAAAAAACCCCATAATTATTTTTGCCTAACCGGATTTTTTAAAATTGAAATTATATTGTTATCTCTTCTTTTAAAAAAAGAAAAGCTTTCCAAAGGAAATGCAATTGGAGTAATAAGTATATATGCATATTCTAAAAATACCTGAAATTAAATCCACCAATTTTAATGAAAATACCATCTCCATTTTTAACTATTCAAAACACATAAATATGTGCGACTTCTTGAAAGCTGCAGCAATATTGACATTTCTCCAAATGAATTTTCCAGTGTAATTTATGAAATACAGACACCTGTATATATTTTGTTGTTTACTGAAAAATTAATTCAAGGTGGTGCTACATGTTTGTAAAGAGAATTAGAAAAACTAAGAATTTTCCCAGGACTTAGCTTTATTAATTGAAAGAAATTCTGCTTTTCTTATTTTTCTTTCTAAGGTGCTTCATGTTTCTCCCATAGACACCCTTCAGTCAGGGATATAAAGTTATTGTAAATTTCAGGAGAAAAAAGTCAACTCAATTTTGAAAAAACTCAGCACTTCATTCCTTTAGAATCCAATTCAAAGCATACAGATGACATTCCTGATGAATTCTTCTATTTTTTTGAATTGCATTAAAGGGCTCACAAAATCTTTTTAAAGAGATGTTAAGTGTGTTCCAAAAATGAAAAGGTAAAAAATGGCAAAAGTAAAGGAATTGTTGAGTGGGGGAAAAAAATAATAATTGAAACACTTATCAGCTAAAGAAATCACTTTCATTCAGCACATCAAACACATATTCCGTATGATACCTTGAAAATGAAGTTGTTCACACGATGAAAATACCTATTTGCTTTCAACAGCACCATTCTGAAGCTAAAGACAAGAATATCTTTCTGCATCTATAATTGACTGAGAGATGACACTACCTTGCTATGTTTAAATAAGAAATAATTGCATATAATAAATTTCCACTCTTTTGTGATTGATTGACTGATTGACTAATAGACACCATTTGTGGTTTGAGTTAACCAATAGTGTTAACTAATAATTGATAAGTTCTAACCCCAGAAGTAATATAACTTGGGGTTTCAGATGATGAAGAGGGCTGAATATTTTTCTCTTTAAACACTAGTTAATTTTTTTCCTCTCTAAATTTGAGGGTTAGACGAAAAGAACACAGAAAAAAATTATTTTTACTTTTTTGGTGATATTTATATATTTAGTACAAAACTTTTCACTAATTGCAAATGAACTACAAGGACTACATACACAATAAAAATTATAACCTTTACATATGTTAGAGTGCAATAATGTATCAGCAGCAACTGTAAGGAAAACACCCTCTTTAGAATTTATGTTGAGACAGTAATGTAAATAATTTTGTAGGAAAAACTGTGATATACCTCACAAAGAAGAAACAAGAAAAAAATACACATAGTCAAAACCATTAAAACAATTAAAGGAATATAGCTGATACTTAGAACTGTTACAGTGTTGATGCAAACAGCCATAATCCTCCCATACGGATTCTACCTAATATTTCTAAGTTCTTTCTCTGTAAAACTGTGGGTTTTGGAAGAAACTCTTACTGAACTTCTATAATGCTTTTTGGTTAGCTTCCCTCGACATTGCTACTAAATCTTTCTCTTTCTGTGAAATCAATGAAAAAGTCAATAACAGATGATTCTTGGTACTCTGCTATGCATGCTAATTTTACAGTCTAGGTATAGGCATTGTATTCTAGCAGGCTTTTGTGCATCTCTCTGTTATCCCAATTTAAACTTAGAATTTAAGTGCTATGGATCAGGGACTTGTTTGGTGGCAGTATGACTCATAGTATAATACAGGTAAGTTTCACGACCACTGCTTCTATGAAGGGTGTAAAATAATGATAAAGCCATCTGTTATGTGCACAGTGTATAGACATTGCCTTCAACTACAGGCTTTTGCTGGAAAAAATGTTATCAGTTGTGAAAATAAAGTTCCCTCTACAAAGACCCCTTAGTTATTCTAAAACGTTTTCTTTCAAATTCTTCACTTTGTGAGGCAGAAAATATCTTCATTCCAATTGATTTTTTTTTTCACAAAAACCTGTGGGTTTAGATTTTGTTTAATTTAAAATCAGCTTTTCACACAGCTTTGAGACAATTCTAAAACTAAACTTGTTAAGCGAGCTTTTTCTTCAATGAATGTCTTTTGCCCTTGAAAAAAGAATCTAAATTTTACAGAAACTTACAAGATAGGTGTGGGAAAAAAAAAGGTATAAAAATGAAAAGCAATTACCTAAAAATTGTTTTTCAGATAGTATAATGAGGAAGTTATCTTAGTGGGTAGTTTTGCCAGCAAAGGAAGATGTGGAAATTTTTTGTTCTCCAGTATTCAGACTCTGGGATTTAGGTCACTTAAAAAATTCTAGTTGCAGTTTAAGTTACAACAGCAGCCACCCACTAAATGTTACCCTTTCCACAGGAGAAAGAGAGCACATATCCATACTGCATGTGCTGCCACACAGGGTCTGGCACCCTAATGCAAACCACTTCAATTGTATTTTTAAGCCAAGACATGAAATTCAAGCCAAGACACCTACTGATGTATAGGCAGGTGCTTCCTTCTGACAGCTTCACTGTGGAAATAGAAACCTCAAGCAGAAAACAAGGCAAGCAGCTGCAGTGATACTGTCTTTACTTCAACAGGACTCACCAGAGTTCATCTGTCAGTGTTGCTAGTTCCCCAAGTAGAGATCAAAAGAAGCAATTAGAATTATTTCCAGCAGATTTCTCTTTTCAGATAGTATTTCTAATGGGAATTCTGAAATAACACTTTAAATACCTTTCATCTTATTTTTGATTTAAAAGATTAAGTGTTCCGCAACTTATCTGAAAATCAGGATCTTTTATGTCTGTAAAGAAATTCCTGCAGTCAAATTAAGACATATATTATAAGAAGCATGCCTTATACACTGTTAAGTAGCATAAGATACAATGTGACTATGTCACTACACGTGCCCTTAACAAGGCACCTAAAACCAAATGTGTTCCAAGCATGTCTATTTTATGAAGACTTCATTCACTAGAATAAAACTGGGCCCATATACATAGTTTTTTACCTGATCTCTTAGTTTTGTGTAGAAACATTTTATTTTTCCTGTAATTTCATTGTTGGGGTTTTTCCCCTTCAAAAAATCGTCTGCTTTTTGCTAACAATTTTGTCCAAGATTTCTTGGATGACATACACTACAGTACATTTTGACATACTGTACTGATATACATGATTACAAAATGTGTCACAATCCAAAGCATTGCTCTGAAACCTGAAACTACCTTTTCTTGATTATTTTGCAGTATTTTGTTGTTTGTACATTCTCAGTGTAACACAGCATTTGGATTTGAAAGGATGGTATTAAAGCAGCGTGGAAAAGTTTGCATTGAGGAAAACACTGGTGCATTTTAAGGAAGAAAGGTCCCAAATACTGCCAACAATGATACTTTTTCCAAGAAAACAGGACTTTATGTGCAAAATATGGGAAAGAAAGAGACATGGAACAATAGTACTGTGCAAACAACATTCACTTGTTTAAAAACAGTTGTTAGAAAAAAATACTAATTGAGAAGCCATAAATCTGGCTGTAAAACCACCTAATAAATGTCAATGGCCTCTGTGAATTGGAGAGCACACAGATGTCTGTGTGCATAGACATATTTATATATATAAATATATACTACCGGTAAAATTTCTAAATGCTTAGGTCTACATGGTTAAATTAAAAGATTAAATGAAACCATAAGAAAAGGAATAAATGAATAGAAATCTGTAGGAAGAAGAGTATCAGGATTCAGTAGCTACATAGATTATTTTGTCTCAAGAAACACAAGAATTGATTCGGTTTGGAGATAATTATCTGGGATTGCACATGTACCAATACTTCACAGAGTTTAATTGTGATTGTACCTCAAAACACTTAGAAAGGAACCCAAAAATGTATTTTAAAATGATCATACCTCTATTTACTAGATGGACTTCATATTTTGTCATAGAAAATGTCATTATGTGTAGGAACTATTTCTTAAGTTTCCTAATATTTTGCTCTTTATTAATATGTATTTATGTAAATATTAAGTCGGCTGACAGTTACATCCATTATTAAGTTGTGGGTGAAAAAATGAACTTAAATAAATCATTCTAAAATCAGCTATGCTTAACTTGTAATACAGTTTCTCTGTAATTTCTTACCCAGAGTTACATTAAATATTTTATGCTTCATCATCAATCTACTTTTCAACATCTACAAATTTCAAATATATCCAATTATATTAATTTCATTGGAAAACTGTTGAAATGAAAGCGGCATTTTAATAATGTTTTGCATATAATTTTCAGAGCTATAATCATGAAAGTAAAAATAATGTGAAATACAATATTACTCATTCATACTTTGTTGTTTTGCTGTTGTTTTTAAGCAATTCAAAGTACTAAAAGTTTACTTAAGAATATAATTACAATGTAGATTTATGCTCATGATAATAGCGCACTATGTAACTTGATTTCCCGCACACTTAAAAAAATAGAATGGTCGTGTTTCTATTAGCCATAGTGGTTTTGTCACAGAATCTCTGCATATTTATTTTGCAAGTTTATTGATGTTGTTCAAACATCTCAAATTGCATCTTTTGACACTAGTAGGAATTATATAAAGAAAGAATTAAATCTTTATTGCATTAATGCCTGATCTTGCTGTCTCTGAGTTTTGGTGCTGAATTAATTGCAACTTGAATGAGACCTTTACAACAAATTCTGAAAAGCACATTTTGATCTCCAGTAGAAAAATTTTATTCTGCTTGACAAAAACTGTGAAGATCTCATGTGATACCAAACTGACATAAAGTCCTTGCTGATGATGAATACAACTCTAAGTTGGATTTATGTTCAGTAGTCCTACTTTTTGTGTTCCTGTTCTGAAAAAAAGTGGTATGGTAGAGAAACCCTTTGTAGGCATGAAAATTAGCTTCAGGCTCAAGTGGAGAAAGGCAGAAAGCTGTGTTACTCGACTTTTCCACCAGATATTCAGACTGGGATGTAGTTGACGTAATAGATTATCTTCAAATGGAAAGTAGCATTGACTTAATTGCATTTCTAAGACCCTGTTAGTATGTATAGGGCATCCTCGAACAAATAAAAGAGGGTGAAGAAACAAGTCTTAGTCCCAAGGTCAAGTGGTAAAGATTAACTAACCTATTATGTTTGGGACAAGTTTCCTTCCTAAAACACACTGGCCTTATTTGCTCTACCTTATTCTTGGTTCTAAGTCCCCTTTGGCCCTAGGACAGAAGATAAAACTACTATTTTTGATCTATTTAAAGTGCTTAAGATTACATTGTCTGTTACCAGAATGGTGACTGCACTCCTGTGAGGTGGAACTATACATGTTATGGCTAGGGAAATTGCATACTCATGTGTATCAGTTTTAGGTGTGAAAAGTCTGCTGGGACAGTGCTGGTAAGCAGTAGGCTTAGAATCATAGAATGGTTTGTGCTGGAAGGAACTGTAAAGATCATCTAACTCCAAACCCTCCTGTCATGGGCGAGGATGACACTAGATCAGGTTGCTCAGGGCCCCATCCAGCCTGGCCTTGAATGTCTACAGGAATGGGGAATCCATCACCTCTCTGGGCAACCTGTGCCAGTGTCTCACTACCTTCATTGTAAAAAAATTTTCCTTATAACTATTCCAAATCTACCCTCTTCAGTCTACAGAATCACAGAATGGGCCAAGTTGGAAGGCACCACAGTGGTTCATCTGGTCCAACCTCCCTGCTTAAGCAGGATAATCCTAGACCACATGGCACAGGATTGCATCCAGACAGTTCTTGAATATCTCCAGTGAGGGAGATTCCACAACCTCTCTGGGCAATCTGTTCCAGTATGTAGTCATGCGTGCAGTAAAGTTCTTCCTCCTATTCAGGTGGAACTTCCTGTGCATCAGTATCTGCCCATTGTCTCTTGTCTTATTGGTTGACTTCACTAAGAAAAGCCTGGCTCCAGTGTCGTGGTTTAACCCCAGCAGCAGCCAAGAACCACACAGCCTCTTACTCACTCCCCCACCAACGGGATGGGGGAGCGAATTAGAAGGGTAAAAGCTACAAAAACTCATGGGTTGAGATAAAGACAGTTTAATAGAGAAAGCAAAAGCTGCACACACAAGCATAGCAAAACAATGAATTAATTCACTGCTTCCTGAAGACAGGAGGTGTTTAGCCATCTCCAGGAGAGCAGGGCCCATCACGCGTAACAGTTCCTTGGGAAAACAGATGCCATCCCTCCAGGTGTCCCCCCTTCCTCCTTCTTCCTCCCACCTTATATACTGAGCATGATGTCATATGGTATGGAATATCCCTTTGGTCAGTTTGGGTCACCTGTCCCAGCTGTGTCTCCTCCCAATCTCCCATGCATCCCCAACTTCCTTGCCAGCATGGCAGTACGGAACACAGCAAAGGCCTTGACCCTGTGTAAGCTCTGCTCAGCAATAACAAAAACATCTCTGCATTATCAACTCTGTGTTCTGCACAAAACCCAAACATAGCCTCATACTAGCCTCTGTGAAGAAAGTTAACTCTACTTCAGCTCAAACCAGCACATCCAGCTTCTTGACATCCTCTTTTTAGATACTTATACAGATTAATGAGGTTCCCTCTCTATCATCTCTGTTCAAGACAGAACAGGCTCAGCTCCCTCAGCTTTTCCTCATAAGAGAGATGCTCCAGTCCCATAATCATCTTTGTCAGCCTCTGCTGGACCTGCTCCAGGATGTCCCTGCCTATCTTGTACTGAGAAGCCCAGAACAGGACACAATACTCCAGATGAGGTCTCACCAGGGTTGAGTAGAGAGGCAGGATTGCCTCCCTTGACCCGCCGGGTATGCTCTTCCTAATGCATCCCAGGATTCCTTTGGCTTGCTTGGCCACAAGAGCACACTGCTGGTTCATGGACAGCCTGTTGTCCACCAGGACCCTCAGGTCCTTCTCTGCAGTACTACTATCCAGCAGGTCAACACCTAACCTGTACCAGTGCTTGGAGTTAATCCTCCCCAGGTGCAAGACCCTGCATTTGTCCTTGTTGAATTTCAGATTATTCTTCTCTGCCCGTCTCTCCAACCTGCCAAGGTCCCTTTGAAGGAAAGCACAGCCCTCTGGGGTATCAGAAACTAAGCCTAGTTCTTCAGTCATCAGTGAACTTGCTGAGGAGGCAACCTGTCTCCTCATCCATGGCATTGATGAACAGGTAGAACAATGTTGGGCCCAGTAGAGAACTCTGGGGGACACCACTAGTGACAAGCCTCCAACTAAACTCTATGTCAGTAATCACAATTCTCTGGAATCTGCTGCTCAGCCAGTTCTCAATCCACCTCACTGTCCACTCTTCTAACCAACACTTCTTGACTTTGCATATGAGGATACTGTGACACAATGTCAAAAGTCTTGCTGAACTCAAGGTTGACTATATTCACTGCTCTCCCTTCATTCATCCATTGAGGGGAAGGGATAAACCTTATGTAGCCTCACTTCTGTTGCCTCTTGGTGGAAGAATTTGGAATGAACTTTTCTCATGACTCTGTCCTGGCTTTCTCTTGCAAAAAGCTAGTTGTAAGGGTCCAAACCAGGATAGTAAGGGATATTAATTAGGCTCTGTGTCAAGGATACAGTATTCCTTCCTAACCTCTCACATGCTGCTGAAGATATTCCTGTTCTCACTCTTCCTCATGTGGCTAGAGTTTATAACTTTTACAATAGAATAGGTAAAGTCTTTGGAGTGGCTGCATGTGATGGTTTTTTCTCACTTTAGGACATTTCCACAGGGCAACCTACCTTCTGGCCAGCTGCATGCAGATCGTTGCATATCTCAGTTCTCATTGTTCTGGTTCCAGTGACAGGAGCTAAAAGCTATTATTGCATACCACCAAAGTACTTCCATTTTCTGTGATTTCTGAGATGTTTAATTTTATGCTTTGTTCCATTTCAGATAATGTGTTTCTCAAATTTATTTTTATGCTGTTCCAATTTTTCATTTGCTGCTATTATGAAGCCAGTTTTAAAAATAATAATAAAAAGTACATGCATTTAAGAAAACTGATAATGGCACTTGCTACCTGCTATAAAAAAGCTTCTGAGAGAATCCCAGTACTGTCACAAGTGTGCAGTCATGGTTTATTGACTAATCAGCAAAGAACTGAAGTGTCTTGATTGGCTTTATTTGTTGGTTGATTGAAACAGGGAGATAGGAAGTACTGGACAGATTAATTAATTTGTGCTGGGGAATCCAAACTTAATCTAAGGGATGCTGTCACTTTGATTGATGACTGTGTAAAAGAAGAGGTGTCTTGTAAAAAAAACCCTCATGAATTGTCACATTTGTGTCACATTAATGCTAAGTTTTTCCTTTTAACTGCTTCAATTCTGGTTTTAATATAAATATCAAGGTCAGCATCCAGTAAAACTACTCGAATGTTTATGAAGCATGGGTTAATCAGAATCTGAAGGGTACTCAGAATAAGCAGGTCAAATGGTTATTAACAAGGTGCGTGTGTGTCCATATATACATATGTACAAGCTCAAACTGTTTCAGGTGAATGATATAAGGCTTTTTAGTGTTGTGATTGAGACTACCTTTTGAAATTATAAATGTCTAAATTGTAATAATTGGCAACATACAGAAGATAAAGTAAAGAGAATAGTTCCAGTAATCATTAGCTAATATTTGTTATAAAATGTGACAAGAGCAGTGGAAGAATGAACATTATTTTCACATTCTCATCAAGTGTGGAAAGTCAGGGTTATAACTCAACTATATTCAAAACTCACTATTCATTTAACTTAATGGTTACTATTATGTTATGATTTTGTATTTTAAGCTACAGGTCTGTTGTTTTATATGACAAACTCCAGGTTTGCACCTTTCAGACATATTAAGGTTTTTCAATACACCAGCGTATAAATATCTCCTCTGCAGTTAAGAAAGGACAAAAAATAAACTAGGAGTGTTAGAAGAGATTTCTTAAAGTACTGTTTTGTAAATAATCAAACATCTATATAGATGTTTATAGAAATAAATTGAAGTGCTGCAAATTCATAAATATGTAGAAGAAACTGTTATACACTTTTTCAGAGACATAGATTTTAAAAAAATATCTATTGTAAAGCACTACAAAATAATTTCTTTATCCAAAAGCTCTGAAGCAGTTATTAAACCAGCTGTTTTCAAAAGTACACAAATCTGCTAAGTTGCAGTTGGGTAACTGTTAAATGTTAAAGCAGTGAATGATCAGCATGTAGCAGATGGCCTGGGAATGGGTTAGAAAATGGCAATGTTAATACCACCAGACTGAGATGTTCATTTGTGCTGTGGTATGTGCAGGCTGGGTGAATAATGAAGGCTCTGTAATAATTGTGTAAATCCCAACATTATTAAATCGATTCAGCTGGGGTTTCTTAATATATGTGAAGCACTTGATGTACTTTGAGAAACACCTCCTCTTTTTGCTAAAGCTGTTCTCATTAACTCATACTGCTTTATTTGCTGTGACCTCAGTGTTCCTGTTTAGTAATGAGTGGAATAAAAATTAGAAATCCACTTTAACTCTCAATAAGAGAGCTGGGAAAATATTCCAGAGACTAAACACCTATCCCACTGTTCTTGCAGATTGGCCATTGTTTGAATTGTACTCCTTTTCTTTCAGGATTTTAAAATTAAAATTTCTTATGAGAGAAATGAGAGAAGGAAAATCACAACGTACTCAACTGCTAGAACCTGTTTTAAGCAGGTCAAATAAAAGAGTACACAAAATCAATAACCCCAATATGTATACTGCTCAAACAGCTTATCAAAGCTTGTTGCTGCATGCGTAATGCTAAAAGGCAGAATATATTTTTATAATTGGAGGGGACATAGATCAGGAGTAATTCATTTACATATTTCAAAGAAGTGACAAAAAAATCCCATGTGACAACTTCCAGAGGATGATCACCTATGACACCAAGGTAAAACATGAACCAAAACAAAGCAGAAAGTCAACACCCTGTAAACATGCTTCAGGCAAATGCACAGCTTGCAGATTGTCCCTGGAGCACCATACCTGGATACATGCAGGTGTTAGAACATTTAAAAACTGTTACCCACCTGCAGGTGTTTGTGCCTGTGAAATGGAAATTCTCTTTACCCATCAGCTCTTACCACAGATTAGGTGGAAGCTGACGACTATTGATACAGTATTACTTTTCAACACCATGGGCAATATGTTGGTTTATCTGTGCCTGATGAGATGTACATTGACATCTGTGCCAGGACCGATAGCAGAAACACAGCCCTCTGGATCAGTATGAGGCACCGTACAAGCTTAATATTCAAGGCAGCCAGAAATGTCAACTCTGCCAATTCCTGTCATTGTCTACAACACATACATTAGGAAAAAACCCACCCCAACAATACAGGAAATTAAGAATTTATTAACATTTGTTTCCCTTTTATAACAACTGATACTAAAGTCCTCTGATCAATACAACCTTTAAGAGATATCTATTAATAGTTTTGCTTGAGAATATTGGATGGTGAGGCACTGGCACAGGTTGCCCAAAGAAGTTGTGGATGTCCCATCCCTGAAAGTGTTCAAGGCCAGGCTGGATGGAGGCTGGAGCAACTGGGCCTAGTGAAAATTGTTCCTGTTCATGGCAAGGGTGTTGGAACTAGATGGTCTTTAAGGTCCCTTCCAATTATAACCATTCTATTATTTCATGATAAATGAAAGATCTAGAGAATATACATGTTTTACCTATCTGCTAATCAGCCATAGGAATCAAAAGTATCTTGCTATACACAGAAGATATAATATCCACAATAGCAGTAACATCTAATGCTATCTTACTGCTAAAATTCCAAATGTCTGCAAGAAAGAAGTAGCTTCATATATCACCTTCCTCAGCTGTGGATAATTTTGCAGAAATGAAATCAAGGAAAGACTTTCTACTGTTTTGACAAAAAGCTACCCCATTCCTTGCACTTGTGTGAAGTAGTTTTCCATCACATGATGGTGAAACTGAGGATGGATAGAATTAATATTAAAGAAAAAGTAATATTTTGCTCTCTGACACATTGTTATAATCCTGCAAAGGTTGCAAATGTCACTTGAAGTGTCACATGCTTGGCTAAGAACAGAATTTGTCACTCAGCGTGCAGGACAAAAGGAGACTGCAGGTCTCTTTAGGATGTCTGCATTTTGCTAAGCTCTGCACATCCTATAGGAAGCTTAATAAGTCTCCATAGCTGTTTTAGCCAGCCATGGTTAACTAGATTTAAGGATGAGCCAAATTTTACAGTGGTAATAAAGTGATTCTTTCAAAAGTCTTCCCAGCTCTCAGTTGCTACTGTGGCAGAAAGCGATTGAATTTGATCAAAAAGAAGTTCTGTCAGAACCTTATTATTCTATGCCAATCTTCAAGTGCATTTTCCCTTGAAAAGGTAGGGCCAGCACAAACTTAAATATCCCTCTGACTCTCTTATCAGAGTGTAGAGAATTTGACCTCCATAAAACAGCAGCAAGAAGCACAATGTTTCATTTTAAGGTCTTCTCAGTTTATATCTGTAGTACTTGCAGAGAGTGTGACCTATCCTCTCAGTCATGTCTATCACAGGAGGAACAAACTAAATGGCAACCCATAGCATGTTTGAATACTAGGTTTTATTTAAGAACCAACAAGAAGAGTACTTCTATCTAATTTGATCATTTCATGCACTCGCTTTCCCCAGCAGTACCTAATCTTACCTTCCCTTCCCGTCAAATAGATTGCTATTGGTCTGGACAAGCTGGACTGAAAGATCTGTTGGTTTCACGCTTTCCAGCTGTTTGCAGTTACAGCTGTGTGCCTAGGTCTCCTCCATCAATAACTGGTGCATTTCAAAGCATATCTCCCACAGGACAAGGCTTCCCCTATCTCAACAGTCTACATGCAGAAGCATAGTGTGTCATCAGCTTCCCAGCTGGCTCTTTGGAGTTTGCACTTCCACACTTTAGAGAGTCCTATGTGTCTAACTTCTGTTCAGTCAGGCTGTTGCTGGTTTACAACCAGCCCATACTGGCTGTAGCTTGCTATGGTAGGCTTGAACTTGAGGATTCATATGCTTAGTTTGAAGCATTCATGCACAAGCACATACACACAAGCATTCACAATCTAAGGAATTCCTCTTCTACCAAAATGCATGAACCTCTAGAAGAAAACTCAGGATTTGCACCATAATGGAAGCCTGAGAGCAAATTAGTGTATATTTGTGTAAGATGTACACACACAGAGCATATGCACCTGGGAAATAAAAGTCCTGGTGTAAAAAAGACAACAAGACAAAACAACAGTAGATACCTCAGGGTCCAACAAACAGTGACTCATTAAGTAGTTTCAGTTCATCTAAACCTATTTCTACTTTTAGTATGTTTTGAAAAACTTGCTTATGAGGAGGAACAATAGAATTACACCTCCTATGAAACACAGTTATTGAGATGCATACCTTTTATGATCTTCTCCTGAAACTGAAGCACAAAAAATGCCTAACTTATTGATTGAACTTAAAAAAACATGCAGAGAATATGACTGGTTGTAAAAGCAGCCAGAACTCAGTTTCATTTGCTTTATTCATTTTCCTTATTCATCCTGTTTCCAGGTCATTAATGAAGACTAAAAACAGTCTCAAATTGCACCATTTAGCAAACTCTGTATTTTATATTTCCATGATTAGAAAACACTCTTTATTTTTTCAGTCTCCAATCCATAACAGTAGCTTGCCTCTTATCCCAAAATATCTGCATTTCCACACAGCTTATTATAAGGAGTTTGATTGCAGCATTTCTGAATAAAAATAAAATGTAACTGTCAGTTCCTGTTTACCTACTCTTGCTGACCAGCTTGACAATATCTAATAGGTTAGAGTCATATTATCCCCCTTTCCATCACTGATCTAATTTCAGTCATATCATATCTTATCATATTCCGGTATTTCAAAGAAAGCTTATAAAGGAACACAAAGTCTTTTTATGAAGCTTGTATTTTACTCAAATATGTTAAATAATAGGGTTTACATAATGGAAGTGCTGCATTACCTGTGTTAGGTAGACAATTGAGCAGAATAATGGTGCTTTAAACATTTCAAGTGAATGAAATCTATATTCACTCAGATATTTTACAGTTTCAGGATTCACTATTTGTTTCAAACTATTTTTGAAAGCCATCTTAATGTTCATAGTCATTTTGAGAGAAAGATAAAAAGTTACCTTCTGAAACTTCTGAATGTCATGCATTGTTTAAAAATTAACTTATTTTTGTTAGTGGCACAAACATGTAATTCTTCAATTCCTTCAGAGATTCGGGTGGTTGAAGTTTTTGTGGCTTCTTCCTAAGAAAACTGGAAAATGTCTGAGATAATGTAACAATTTCATAACCAAAACATTTTGAAAAAGCACAGGTATTGGAGCAATGGGGGAATGTCATAGCATGGATGTTGAAATGAGAGAAAAAAAGGAATTGAGTCCAGTCAGGTTCAATTCTGAAAAGGTCTGGAAAAGATAATCAAAGGAATTATTTGCAAGTGTATGGATATTAATAAGAAAATGAACAGTAGTTAAGAACAAATTGAGTCAAACCTGCATGATTGGCTGAGATAGAGTTCAGTTTTCTTCATAGTAGTTAGGACAAGGCCGTGTTTTGTATTTGTACTGGAAACAGTATCGATAATTCAGGGATGTTTTAGCTATTGCTGAGCAGTGCTTACACAGCATCAAGGTTTTTCTGCTTCTAATCCCACCCCATATGTGACCTGGGAGTGAACCAAGAGTAGAGAGGAGACACAGCTGAGACTGCTGACCCCAACTGACCAAAGGGATATTCCATACCTTATGGTGTCATGCCCAGCATATAGACTAGGGTAAAAAGAGGGAAAGAAAGATTCAGACATTCAAAGTTATAGCATTTGTCTTCCCAAGTAAGAGTTATATATGATGAAGCCCCATGCTCCAGGGGATGGCTGAACACCTGCCAGCCCACAGGAAATGGTGAAGGAATTCCTTGTTTTGTTTTGTGCATGTGTGTGGCTTTTGCTTTACCTATTAAACTGCCTTTATCTCCATCCACAAATTTTCTCAATTTTACTCTCCTGATTCTCTACCCATCCCACTTGTGGAAGTCAGTGAGTGGCTGTGTGGGGCTTAGTTGTGAACTGGGGTTAAACCACAACAATAACAAAGGAACAGGTGTTATGGATAGGAGGGACATAGTAGAAATTCTGTGACATTATTAACTCACATCTCAAAAAACATCCCCATAATCAATCTGTAGGAAAAGATCCTGGATGAAATTTCTATTCTCTTTCAGCAAAACAGATTGGACTGCTCAATCCAGAAAAAAAGTTTTCAACAACTCACTTTCACATAGAAAACTGTCTCAAGCAGCATTCTGAAGATTATGATACTCTTCAGCATTTCATTAGTAATCTTTCTGAAGAAATACAAAATTACCTTATTTCATTTGCAAGTGGCACCAAGCTGTATGAGGATATGCTGGCGACAGGGTTTGAATTAAAGAAGCATAAATAAGTCTGAGATATGATCTGAAAATAGTAAAATTAATTTCCATGACCGTAAATGCAAGGCAATCAACTGCACAAACCCTGGGAGGTAGTATTTCTTCAGAAAAAGGATCTGAGCTTTTGTGTATCACAAACTGAATACAAACAGTTGCACATTGCAGAGAAGGCAACATGCATAGTGGAATAAGTAAATATGAGGACAATCTACCAAATAAGAGAAGCAATCTTTCCACTCCACACAGCTCAAATGTACTACAGAGTTCTCTTCTGAGACACGTTTTTCAAGGAAGATGTGAACCAGTCTATGCAGTCTATGCCTGCAATAGACGAAAGAGAATGATCAAGTTCTACAAAACATGATCTAGCTACTGAATAAAAGGAGCTATTAAACCTAAATAAAAGCAGACTGAGAGGGGATACAATAATATATTCAAAGTTACATATAATCAGAATGAAAAGGAATATATAATCTCAGACATCCACCTTCACTGTTATGATGTTTCTAGTAATGGTCAAAACCAGAAGATCAAAGAAATTAAGTACAAGAAAAGATGATACATTCCAAACCTTCTTAACCTTTAATTATTTTCAACTGGTGGACTTCCTGAACTGGAGGTGGTTTTCATGTATTCAATTACTTTCTGCTGACAATGTGCTTAACAGAGTTTTGAAAGATTGGCACAGTGATAAAGACAAAAATCTATTCTCCATGCATGAGTGGATAGGACTGTGAGTAACAGACTTCAATTACAGCAGCAACAATTCCAGGTATATTTTTTAAAAATATATATAAATAGTGGTAATGGATAATGAAGTACAAGGGCAGTTTGGCTGAAGAACTTGTGGATACTTCAACATTATAGATCATTAAGAATAGACCAGCACTGTATGAGATTCATATAAGAATCTGTAGCATGTAGCACATCCTGTGTGGTGGCAAGTGGAAGGAGAATATAACTGGTCATGTTCTTCTGTATAGACGTCTTTCTGTATTTCTCCCTCTTACTGATAATTTTGCATTATTTTTTTACATTTTTGCAATGATATTGACTGCTCTTTCTCTCCTAACAGACTAATTCCAAACTAGTTAGTTCTCCCAACAGCTAACTACATAATGAATCATTATTCTGATTCTTTCCTATGGTTTCATTATAGGATATACTTTGATCATTTAGATTTTTTTCATTTTTCTAGGTAACTCTTCCTTTTTTTTCTTTTTTCTCATATGTTTTCATCTGATTTCCTTTATATATGAAATAGGAAATCTGTGCATATGCTGTTTGTTTTCTGCATTTTAGAGTCAGCATCAGAAAAACACTCTCCTAATTAGTGTGCTTCTATACACAATGAAAATGCCACACTGAAAGCAAATGCAGCCCTCATCTTGGCCAGCAAATTATTCTGAGAGGAAATAACTTCTGTGCAGAAAGCAGTACTAAGTCTATGCACTACTTGGTTGTATGGTCACATGCTGTCTCTTTATTCCGATTGAATTCTATATTCATTCAACTAAAGCTGTCTGTCATTTTAATCTTCTGTGCTAACCATTTATGCTCCTTGAAAGGCAACAGGAGAGTGCTAGATAACATTTTAAGTAAACTACTTCCCTTTCACTGCTCTGTACTCATAGTAAAAACAATCCATGAGTGTGTGAAAACATAGATCTCTCTGTTGTCAATTCATTTTGGACAAACAAGAAGTTTCTCACTTACTAACAGTCCAGACCAAAATTAGAGCTCTTAATTTATGGGTGAAAGTGTATTGAACAAGTGCTAATGAAAAGGTCTCACTCTGCTCTTCATGAGGCAAAATTGCTAAAACTGCCATGAACAGGACATATATATATTTATATAAAAATATAAAACCACAAAACTAGTACAGTGTATTTCTTAGAAGATATGTCTATGAAATAAATCAATGCCAAAACTACAAGTCTACTCGTGTCATCAACATATCTAATAAGTTTTCACAATGTGGAAAAATACCTATTTTTGAGAAGTCTAGGCTCTAACACTAGCCTTGAAGATTTGATCTACAAATACCAGAAACTTAATAAAACTGAATTTAATTACAAGTCTTTTCACTCTACATTAAAATTAATCAGCACTTCCTTTGTGTTTCTCCTCTTCTGCATAACATGTGGGTCCAGATGGTTCTCAAAGACTGTAATTTCTAGGGATTTTGAGCAACACATTTGTATTCTGTAATAGAAGGCATTTGATCCTTTATTTGATGTTGGTTCTCAGAAAATCCCTACCTTTAAAAATTCATGAGAGGATTGGCGTGGTAATCTAAGCAGCTGGTCATTTTCCTGTTCAGGCCTTTAAATCTAGAAAAAAAAAAAAAGGATAAAAGATTTTTAAACAGGTTTGTGGTTTCCAGGTCCTAATAAAGATAATAGACTGTGAAATTTCATCTGTAGAATTTAAAATGTCAAGAATCTCAGCTAATGAAAACAACAACTGACTACAGGGATAGTTATATTACCTGATCTGTTGAAGCAAAAAACATGCTTTACTGCAGGTTTTTTTCTCCGCAACTTAAAACCATATTGTTTATGAGTAAATGCACAAGAGGTTGTTAGAAAGATTTGTGACCTCTTCTGCTTAGGTATGTGGTCTGAATAAGAGTGACAGCCAGTACTGCACGATGTATATTTTGTGGCATATACAAAATTAGCTTTATGCCTAAAACTTCCAGTTCAGCGAGATCAATTGTTCATTTTACAAGAACAATCAATTGTTCAACTGATAGCAAATCAGGATGAAAAATACAATCCAAGCTGATGAAAAGAATAAATTATTTTTAATACTTAGGCATACCTTAGCTTGACGGTATACATGAATTTCCATCAATTAAGTCATGTATAGAAGTGGAAGTGAAAATAGCTGTTATATCAAAAGAATATGTGCAAGTGCAAACACTAAAGCCTTAAAAAGGTATTGTTTACTTTAAAGATCCAATTACTTATGCAATATATATTAGATATATTACATCCATTATAACTAATTAAATTAAAATGTGCTAAATACCAATATAAAATACATGGTAAATGTGAAAACTCTTAATCCAGTTCAATAACATTACATGGCATATGAAACTGCTTTGGTATAAATGTTTTATTAAGTGAATATGAGTTTTTCCTGAATTAGAATGTAATTTTTGAGTAAGGTCATCAGTTTATTCAGATTATAAGGGTCAGAAAGGGAGGGAAAATATATATTATCATTCATGATGAAATATTATGAAGTCTGTTCAGAAAAGATCTAAATATAGTAATTTGTTTTACACTTATGCCATGCAAATGTGAAAAGAACTTAAGCAGAGTTTTGGTAAGACTATGCTATATTTTAAATAGCTCCTCTGTCACTAATGAAAATAAAGATGCAAAGCACTGAAATATATAAAGAACTATGTACACATTTCCTTTATATCCCGATATCTCATAAATCGCACAATTCTTTCCAAAAAAGTAAATTGTAATAGATTTTACAGTTTAACAACTTGTTTTCAATATTTTTCAGCTTTCAAAAAAGTAACATTTGTTTCAAAATTCCCCACGAAAATTTTATTTGCATGCTTTTCTCTCTCTTGTTCCATCTCTAGTTCATTGTTTTCTCTCCTTTCTTATCCAGATTGTGACTATGATTTCCTTTTGTCTTTGCAATCAGGAATTTTGGCCTGTTAGGTGGCGGGCTTGGGTATTTTGGGTTATTTATTTATTTATTTATTGACAGATGCTGTGCCAGTATGCAGCAAATTTGAGTGGGAACAGAGGGAGAGTAGGAAGAAAGGAAAAAGATCGTCATTTGGGTTAACAGCGATTGCCATAAACATGCATGTGGCGCCGCTCTCTCCAAATCTAATTACTGACATGAATAGCAGGAGTAGAATTCTCTGATAGGTTGCTCCAAATGCATCCAGGGAATTTGTGTGAAAGGGCAGCATTTGCCAAATCATCATCTGTGTTCCTTGTTCCAGAGTGCTCTGTGGGAAATATCTGAAGTGTAAACATGAGTGGATTATCAGCTTTTATGGTATCATTGCATTGCACCTTTTCCCCAGTAAAGAGAATGAATGAATGACTGGGTTTATAATGATCTCTGGTGCAAGATGGTAGTGCTCATGGATTAGATGGCATTCAGCTTGTCAGAGAGACTATTTTCTCAGTAAAAATAAAAACTGACTTTCAAAGGGAATGTGTGTAAGTTACCATATTTCAATTTTCATGAATTACAGTGATTAAGATAGCAAATTACAATAGGTAAGAAAATCTATTTTAAAATTATGATGCAGAATTTGAGAACTGGGATGGTAAGGGTTAAAATTCAGGGAAATTAAACTGCAGTTTCAGCCTCTTCATCAAACTGATGTATTAGCCTCTGACTAGATGATGCTCAGATAGGTTTGCTTCCAAGGTGTCTAACACACATCTAATTTAGATTGTCAAAACTGGAAATCAATTTGCTTGTGTTGCTTAGGAGACAGGAAAGAGAAGAAGAATTTCAACAGGGCTATAAAGAGTCAAATGCAACATTATTATTAGCAATAATAAAAATACCCATGGAAATTTGCTGATGTGAGTGTGAGGTTTGGTGCTTTGCCTGTTTTGCTCAAAATGATATGAATAGGTGAAGTGTGTGAGTATTCAGTGGCCTCTGAAAATCAAAGCTCTCCAATAAAGCATTAAGTACCTCTTATCTTTGTTTTCTTTTTGCTGTTTTCAAATCAACCTCCCATAAATTCACTTACAGACCAATAGAACAGGGGTCAATGCAATCAATCACAGGGTCAGAGGTTTGAAATGATGCATGACATCAACTGCATGAGCCCAAGATCTGCAGCACCTTGAGGAACCCATCTAGCAGAGTCTGAAGGCTGATCCCAGCTTCTGTCCACAGGAGGCCCTTGCAGGGGAATGACATATGAGAATCATTGGGAATAGCAACCTTTGAAAAACAGCATCTCCTTGGTACTGTTGATATTCCAATGCAAACATAACCTCTAATTTGAGCAAGAAAAATGCATCCTGGCACAGTTCTCACTGCCCTTGGATTAGAGGATTTCTAGCACAATACTATTTCCCTAAAGACACAGAAACCTGCATGAGGGGAAGGACATGCCTCTGTGTTCTTTCTAGTAAATTCACTAGTAATCTTCATACTCTGTAATGATGTTGCTAATGTGAAAGAAGCTGGCAGAGAAAAAGGGAGAGAGGAATAAAGGAAGAAGGGAAGGGAAGGGAAGGGAAGGGAAGGGAGGGGAAGGGAAGGGAAGGGAAGGGAAGGGACTAGA
>NW_008677421.1:94474-96612 GCF_000695815.1 Acanthisitta chloris
AGGGAAGGGAAGGGAAGGGAAGGGAAGGGAAGGGAAGGGAAGGGAAGGGAAGGGAAGGGAAGGGAAGGGAAGGGCCTATGAACGAATTTAGTCAATAGACTTTATAAAACAAATATTCTGTTTTGCTGTAGTGACAGTGATAAGAAAGCAACTCAAACTACATTTATCTCTTGTTGCTTTTGGTTTTGTTTTCAGGGGTTTTGAAATTTAGAAGTTGAATTTGAATATATACACTTCACTTGTTTCTTCATATGAAAAACATAAAATCCCTTTTCCTTTTATAGGTAAAATGTAAACAATTTTTGTTGATCATCTCTCTTCACAATGGACTCTTGGCTGAAATATCATGATGCAACATTGCATGTCTAGCTACACACATCAAGCTGTGTAACGATGTTTTCTGTAACAGGATAGTGCAGGGCTGATGTGACAGGAAATTGAACAGGACAACACAGAGTTTCCAAACAGGAATTTTATCATGAGAACATTACCTTTGCTGAAAGCCATTTAAGAAAACACAGATCTAATCCCTTCTGCAATTTGCTCCATCTTCAGTTCCAAATGCAAAATGGCTGCACTTAGCTGCAGCTATCTGAAGATGTTTAATAGACTGTGCTTTTCTTAGTAAATAATTGTGTTCTAGGAAAAATTAACTAGGTTTATAGCAACTGAATTAGCCAGAAAGTTTTCTGTAACAAGTTGGTTTTAGGCCAAATACATTTCACACTAAGAGCTCACTAACACTGAGACAGCTTGAGAAGCCAATCTCCCCACACTATTCTGTTTTAATAGTTTAGCCTATCCAGCTACATAAAGGTTATTTCTCATCCTTATGCTCAGGAAAGCGTGATACCTACAAAGAACTGGATTTATACACACGTCAAACTAAGAAGCAGAGTGTCGAAAACTGCACAGGCATAATCAAATGGAGGGGATTTACATTTTAACAGCAACTCGTCACAATATACAATATTTTTGTCATCTTTTATTTCACAGAGCTCATCTGGGCACATGGAGATTGAGCCTGTCTTTAAATCGAAATTAAACAAAGAAAATTTTTTCTGCTTTATGGACAGATGGCAGCTTATTACAGGTATTCTCAAATGATTCCTCTGTGCTTATATGGGCATATGTCAATAAGTGAGTTGCTGTCAAGCTGGACTCTTGATTTGAGACTATACCAGTCTGATACATGAAAAGATTAATTAATTATTTTTCTTATAGTATAGGGAGCTTTCCATTAAGACGAACTACCACATTAAAGTAATTGCATATCATTAGACTAAATATTGTGAAATTGATTCAATAATCACTTATCTTTGACACATTTATAACAAAACGCTTTGGAAATACCCTCTAGCTCTTGCGATTCCAGTACAAAAACCCTGGAAGACGAGAAAATAATTAAACCTAAAAATCCATTCTCAGGTAATAGTGGTATCGTCATCTGAATCACAATTTGAAACAAACTCTTAGAAAGGAAGCGTAGGCTGGTATAAGTTGAATTGCAAATGCTCCAGACAAGTGTTTCTGCTCTCCATAGAGACAGCGATTGCAAGCTTTGAGGAAATGCAATGCTCAGTTGCTCAGCTGCAACTTGGTTTTTTAAAGAGAAGCCCAAGTAAATCTTCTCAACTCTCCTCTGAGAGAGAACAGGGAAATGGAGCAGTAGAAAATAAGCACTTAGACTCCAGAAACTAATCTGACCAGCTTTCACTGACGAATTAATTTGTCTGGAATTACCCATTAAAGATTCAGTCCTACTAATTACTGAGCATTCTTTCTCTTCTTAAGCAAAGCACTTAAGCATGTGCTTAAATTTAAATATAATCATTCTTTGGGATTTGCTTGACTGAGCCAGACTACTCACTGCTTCAAGGAATCACGCACAAAAGTGTCATCTATGAATTTAGCTCCTTGCCATTTTCCCTTAAAACTCTTAAAATTACCTGCTCATTAAGTTTACACTCTGTGAAGCTAAAGTGCAAATATTTATTGGACAAAATAATCTCTTTGCTTCTTGCTGAAGGGCACCAATGAAATGATATGATTTCTTCTAAGCTATTTAACATTTGACCTAATAAAATTCTAGAATATGATAAAAAAACCAACAACACCCCAAATCCCTCAATACACTC
>NW_008677421.1:96622-122099 GCF_000695815.1 Acanthisitta chloris
CATACATATTTTTGTTCCCTCAATACAGAGATGCTGAATGCCAGTGGCTGGTGTTATGAAATTATTCTGCTCCTTCACAAAATAAATGTAAGGTAGAGTTTGCATGAAACAATCACCCATGAGTATCTTGGAGTGAACACTGTTAGAATTAAGATTTCCTAATATCAAGAATATTAAGAATTATTCTGAAAGTGTAATCTGTTCTTGATAGGACTGAGAAGTTTTTATAAGTCACAACTACTAAAAAGCTGCCACAATGAGGTCTACAGATGGACAATATTAAAAAAGATCTCACTTTTGCTGGGTAGCAATTTGCTGGATCCCGAAATTATGCAAAATAATCTTAAAATTAACAGTGCAAAAGGACATTAAAGTGATATTTTGTGTACACTCTATCATACATTTACTTGAACATTCACCTCTAAGGAACACAATTACTTTATGGCTCATTGTAATAACTTTGATCAAATATAAGGTGTAAAATATTTATGGAAGGTTTCCAATACAGAGAAAAGAAAGTATATCCCCTACTTGTAGCAATCAACCATTCACCTCTCAGAGAGTATCTCTCCTAAAACCTATCAAAGTTGCAAGATACAAAAATCATACCAAATGCTGACTTAATGTGAGTCTCAGCAGACATAAGAACGCCTAGTGGGATGTGGAAGGTATTTTCATAATTGCTGCTGTCATGATACAACCAAATGCCCATTTCACAGATGCTTAAGATATTTTTAAATAAATGAAAAGTATCTCTTGGGAGGTTGACAGAATTTCTTTCCAGTTCTATCTCAGATTGCAGATCTAGAGTTCGGTAATGTCACCTTGCTTAACTTCTGCATTAAGAAACAAAAGGAAGACAAAAATAAAACTGAATATAGTCAAGAAACAGAATCGTGAAAACACAAAAAAAGATATTTGTGAACAAAATTCAAAAAGAAACTTGCAAATGGAGGGGAAAGAATCAAATTAATTACACTTCTGAAAGCTCTGAATATTGATTGATTCTGATTATTTCTTGTCATGCTTTAATTCCAGCCAGCAACTAAGCACCACACAGTTGCTCGGTCACTACCCCCGTGGTGGGACTGGGGAATGAATTGCAAGGATAAAACAAAGAAGACCTGGGTGAGACAAGAGCAGTTTAATAATTGACATTATTAATATTATTAATATTGCTAATTAATTATAAACATTGAACGAAAAGGAAAATGTCAAAAAGAGACAGAAATTAAACACAGGAAAAACAAATATTGCAAATTAGAATCACTTGTTCACCACCAACTGACGGACACTCAGATTGTTCCTGAACAGTGGCCCCTGGGTCAGCTCTCCACCTAGTTTATATGTTGGGCATGATGCCATATGGTATGCAACATCCCTTGGGTCACTTGTCCTGGTTGTGTCCCCACCCAACTCCCTGTGTATTCCCAGCCCATTTGCTGGTGGGATGAGGAGCAGAAAAGGCTTTGACTGTGTTAAGCACTGTTCAGCAACAGCTAAAACATCAGTATGTTATCAACATTGTCCTCACCCTAAATAGAAAATTCAGCACTATATCAGATAGTAGAAAGAAAATTAAGTATCCCAGCTGAAACCAGGACATTTCTTCCAAAATATATGGTCTAGAATTACCACTGAACTGATGGCTTAAGCAGAAATAATTTGTTGTGAAATTAATTTCTAAACCCAAGCTCAAGGTATTCTCATGTAAACCTAAATCCTAAGAGGTCTATTGATATTATGGTCAAACCAGAACTGGAAGTCTTTCCTCCTTTACAATAATTAAACAGTTCTTCCTTACCCACCGAACACCAGAAAGCTGTTGTATCCAAATTCAGCCTGAGAAAACGGGTCCTCAACTGCAGGAGTTATGCTTGGTATTTTGGATGTGATGTGATGCGGAATTCTTCTCATCTTTGCATGTAGTCTCTTTATCAAGCAGGTAAATATCCATAGGGTTAGTTTTGATGTAGATTTTGCATCTTCTTAAAACTAGAAATCTTTATTCTAATATAGATATCATTACTCAAGAATTAACATTTTTTCTGTTGTGTTAAGTATATCTAAATAAGTGAGGAAGGATGCATACATCCCTGCAATTTCAGGCCAGGATAAATACTGTACTTACCTATTTTGAAGATAGTTGCACATATAAGAAAACATTCATTTTTATTTTCTAAATAAGTCTAGAAGACTTTTAATCCACAGAAAAGAAACAAAGCTGACAGTCAAAGATTATTATTATTCAAATGTTCTTATTGATAAGAACATATTAATCTTTTTTTTAATTACAGGCAAATATCTGAGCTTCACTCAATACAATACAAGATGCTATCCAATATTAGCAGGATGTGCAAAAGTAATTGCTTCAGTTTCCTCCAGTTTTTAAAAATAAGCAATTCCAACCATAGCAAATCGTGCCACCTTTGGAGTTCAGTAGACATGTCCTGAACTTTATCATCTGGTGATATTCACTGATAGGAATGCATTTTCTTGATGACTATTTTCTTCTCAAATTTGTCTTGGAAATACTAAACTTTGTTGTGGGCAAGAAAATGTCATTGTTAGGATATTTTAACAAAAAGCTTCTTGAGCATTACAGGATCTGCATATATCAGCTTATACTGCAGAAGTGGACACATTATACAGATTTTGCTTAAAAAAGAGTGAAATAGGTGATGCATTTCTGTAGTTTTAATATTAGTGAGGTTGGTAAATAAATGCAAACTTCTGTTTGCACTATCTGGAATTTTTGTGCAGTATACTTATCAAAAAACCTGCCTCAACAGAGAGCAGATAAAAAGCAAAATAAGGGCCTATGGATGTCCTCTCTTTATTTGCATTTCTGAGAAGTTCAAGAACAGGACAAAATAGCTGCTTCCCAAGCCAAAAGGAAAAAACACTGTAATTTCCCATGAGTTGTTGAACCTTTACACTGCAAGTAAATTTTAGAGCAAAAATACAAACTGCTGCTTCCAGAAAGCCTATTTTGGTCTAAATGGCAGAATAATCTCTATTGCAGTGATCAGTAAAAAAAGGGCCTGACTGTATTGCTTTAGCATTCTGGGACAGCAAGCTTTTAGACAAAATGACCTCTATTTTATAGGACAAACATTACAGCACTCTGAGTTGCCTGATTCTCTGACACCAGTGGTGACAGGAGAATAGTAAAATAAGCCATATAAATATTCAAGAAGAGAGCATTTGCCTTAATTCTTAATTTAGCTTTTTTCCCTACTAAGTCTACTTACAGACCTGCTATCAGAGAAGCAATTTACTTGAAAGCTATGCTTCCTAATGTTCTCATTTTGATTTTGTATTTGCAGATCAAAGAGGAAATCTACCCTTAAGAAACTTTCTCAATTTATCACCTTGGTGGATTTCACATTTATTAAATTCTTATCCATATGAGCCTATGTAAAACTCAATGTATAATTACCACCATTATGTGTCATGCATAACCTATGGCTTGACTTTTTTTATGTATCAGATGGTGCAGCAGATATAACAGATCTCAAGAAAATTCATCTTCTCATCTTAATTTTCTCACTATAATTTTTGTATATATGGCACCTATGTGTGCCCTGCTTAATTTCATCTTAGCATTGAGATGTCAAAGAAAATTAATATACATATTAAGAAAAATCAGAATTTATTATTTTAACTGGTTTGTAACTTCTTCCAGAAATATGGTCAGCTGAATCATGATGATTTTCCGTGTGGGAAAAAAATAGAAACAAACATGGAAGAAAATGGAAAGACAGTATAAAAAAAAGGGCAATACATTAAAAATGGTTGGGTTTGGTTGCCTCCATTTCTAGACCGCAAACCTTTTGGTTTCCAGAAGGAGCAAACACTTACTTTTAGAAGCATTTAAAATGTCTAATCTTAGCTAAAAATGTGACTCATTCACTTCTTTATGCTCTTAGTCTTTTGGATCTCTGTGATGTTTCCATTCCATATCTTTATTCCTTTTTTTCTGGATTCCTCCATAAATCAGAAAGGTTAGGGTTTGTTTTCTGGGCTGAAAGGAAAATTTTAAATCCCAGATTACAGAAAGGTGATAAATAGCTGCCCTAACTCACTTCCTTCACAGGAAACGAAAGGGGTCTTCACCATTTTTGAAGATATGTTATTAACTAGATTGGCCTGACATAGTAGGACAATTCCTACTTTATTTAAATTGGTTACTTTATCTGACAGTGTGAAAAAGGAACATAATTTTCTTAACAGTTTGAATCATTAAGTAGTCTCATTTCATGCATGCATTTTTTGCAATAGATAGTCTGATGGACAGAACAAATGCTACTAACCACGGCAGAGACATTCTACAATTTTATGAGGAAAAAAGGGCCCATATTGGTTTCTACTCCCACTGAAATGAAGCATCTAATTACTGAAATACTAATGAATGAGAGTTTTCCAGTGGCCAAACTAAAGGAAGGGACATGTATCTTTAGCCCTTGTTACTATCAGGGAGCCTCACTGTTCACTTGCACTCTATCTGATAAAAGAAAGACAGCCATGAAAAATAACAGTGAAATATTTGGAGTTACTATATTAGTAATGCATGCAACCTCCAGAATACTATAGATAAGAGCTAGAAATATCAAACAAGAATAAAGATAAGGAGGAAAGAAAAACAAATGAGACTCAAGAAATAAATGATGACTATTCCTTATCACCTCAGTACATTTCTACTCAAAGTGCATAAGATGAGTGCCCTCTGGATAAATACTGCATTTAAAACACAAATTTTCTAATGGATCTGCCCATATTACAATGTAAAATAATATTAATAATGATTATGATAGTAATAACAATGAAATATTCAAAAAGAATATGATAATTGAACCTGAACTCATACGCTTGCAAACAAAATGCATGAGTATGTGGGAAAAAAATCGAGATGCTGAGACACAAACTGAGTTTCAATTAGAAAGGAACACAAAAGGCAACATGAAGGGGTTCTATAAATACACTATAAATAAGAGGAAAACAAAGGGAAGAATAATTCCATTACCAAGTGGGAAAGCAACCAAATTATAGATGGTACAGAAAAAAACCCTGAAGTATTCAATGCCTTTCAGTTTCCTCAATCTTTATCAAAACATTAAATTGTGACTAGGTTCTTGAGTTTATCCAGAAGATAGGAAGGCAGTGCAAATAAGAAGAATAGACTGAAAAATATGCAGTTAGGACAGCCTGAATTGTTAAGGTCATAGTCTTTTCTGAAGCAATCTCTAAGTCTTTATTTTCATCCCCAATGACAGAAGGAAAGCAAATGCAGTAGCTATCTTTAGTACAAGGGAAAAACTCAGAAATTCTCTTCCTTTTAATCTCTGAAAAAAGTCTGGGCAAAATTATTAAATTATCAAATAACTACCTGAAAATACTAATGTAAGAGAAAAGAAATAACATTGATCTGACAAGAACAAATCACATTAAATTTCTCCAAGTACTTTTTATGACAGAATACAGTGAGTTTGGGAGGAAATGTGCAATGGTTTTTTAGTCTTCAAACAGCTTGGCTACTAAGAAAGCTAAAGCAATACTGATCTAGGTGTAACTTACATTAATGGCATATTTACAACAAATTGACTGGTTCATGGACAACAAACCTGAGCAGTAGCTCTCAGAAATAATTATCAATATGTCTTGGTCAAAATGGGAAGGGATCTCTTTCAGGATTTATCGTAGGCCAAGTTCTACTTAACAGTTTCAGCAATTTGGATGTCAGAGCAACATTTTTGCGAGAAACAGCAAAGAACAAGACTTGCAAGCTCTTTGGAGAATATGATCATAAATCAAAATGAACTTGGTTAATTGGAGAGAAAGCAAGAAATTGACAAGAGCAAATTAAATGAAAGCATGAGCAAAGATCCACAGTTCAAAGAGAGTATTTAAATGCACTCATACAAAATGAGACCTGTACAGGAGTACAGAAAGGAATCTAAGGGTTATAATGTCTTTGAAATTAAATATGATTCAGCTGCATGTTTCCATTACAAAAACATTAAATAGGCAATGTAGGTCAGAGCTTCAGCAAGAGAAGTCTCCTTTGTAGGACATGGAAAATAATTATTCCCTCCTATCAGTCCTGATGAAACTGTAGGAAGTTGACGTACACTCATTTTTAGGAAAGAAAAAAGCTTTTTAATTCTTTGGATGATGTAACGCTGGAACAGCCTAACTTAGACTGTTGTGAAATCATGCTCATTTTTGCTATTTATTGCACTTGAATTGAAGAAAGAAGAACATAATAGGTTTATTCTACTGTTGGTTGATCCAGTGAATGTTGGATCTATTCCTTTTAAACAATTATTTTCTCATTGAACTTGAGGCATAAATTTTCAATGGATACCAAATACACGGATGCTATAATCTATTATTATCCACTATAAGCTTAACTGAAATGCTTTTCAGTTATGTCTTTTTCTTTAAGCTACTCAGGCCTTCTAGATAAGCACATAGCCTTCATTTGCCTGAAAGTTTTCTTACCATCCTTATGCCCCTTGATAGTTCTGATTTTTTTTAGAATTTTATGTGCTTAAGAAACACATATAAAAAACTATATATCCTTATATAAATCAACATAACAGTCTCTGTGCAATTCTTTTTTCATAGCTTCACAAAAGCAAAAATTTTATTAGCATTTGTAATTAAGTTTACTGATTAAATGAAGAAACCCAAGCACAATAAAAATCGTATTTTGTTGGTTTAATCCAGTAGCTGTGTAAAACTTTGAGTGGTGTTGTATAATAAAGGTTTGAATCCTCCTAGGTAACACCTTTGACTCAATTCATTTGAGTTCTGTATAGCAATATTGTATTAAAAAAGATGCATTTCTGTACAAATTTTACTCAGCCAAAGATTTCATCTGTAGTTCAGCTGTCTGGATAATGACTGATAGTAAAAAGAGGTTTGGCTTTATTTTCGTCGTTGTTGTTTAATTTCTTCTTTTTTTTTTTTTTTAGCAGTTAGTGAATGCTTGCAACACTGGAATTTTCTGCTAGAAGGGGTCCTCAACTAGCACTTTAATTATAGTGCAAATTACAGAATGAGCAATCATTATACAAACATTACATTGTTAAATATATTACTGTGAGCTCACAGGTAAAGTAATGTTTGTACCTCTCCAGTTACAGTCTGTATTTCCAGTGATGTAGAACTTTGAAGGCCAGAGAAGTATTAATTCTGCTATGAAATATGTCATGTGACTTGCGTGTTTTATTTGTTCTTTAGAAATTCCAAAGGCATATTTGGGGATATTAATTAATTTTTTTACATTTTATTTTAATATAGGCTTTAAATAAAAAAACAAAGTCTCTATTTTGAACTCAAATACAAAGGATTATTTTATAGTTAAGTAAATATTTTAATGATTTTAAATTAAAATTGAATCTAAAGAGAAGTATTTTAATACAAAGGTACACATTTAATTTTAAAATTTTGACAATAAAACACTTTGACTCTTTAATTAAGACCAGCTTGTTTACTTTCATATTCTGTTTTCACAAACTAGAGACATTTAAGTCAGGCATATTACATACGGAATGCCATGGGCAAGTGAGAGGTAGCTCATCTTCAGGTCATAAAAGTCAGTATCCAGATAATGAAACCCTGGCAACGACATAGGTTTTTCTCTACCCTCCAAAAGCAATCCCTACTGCAGTCTGCATTCAGAGGCAAAGTAACAGGCCTTGCCACACTACTCCTCTGTGTGTACTTCACTGTGTGGCTAATAGCGTGCTATTAGGCAAGATGTTTTTCATAAAAGTTATATGTTATTAATTAATCATTGAAATATACTGGTACTTTCAACTGCAATATCCCAAGTTATTTAATTATTAGCTAGTTGTGGAATCTCGGTGCATCCATTTAAATTTGAACTGTTATTTATCTAGCATACGATCATAGCTGTATCCAGTCTAAATTAAAAATGCATTGAAATGCACTGAAGACACTTTATTTAAAGTGTTACCAAATATGTTACAGGACGTAAAGCTGTGTAATTACTTAAGGGATCATATTTATAGCATTGGAGTATCCCAAGCATTAAATGGCTTTTGTAGTTGATTAAATGTTGAAGTGATGCTGAGATAGAACTGCCAACGCTGCCAATGTGCAACCCATACATTTTTCTCCCAGTCTCTGAAATGCTGTGCTGGCTTCCTTTAGGGCTGTCCAATACTATCACTTGAAACAGCAATGAATGATAGAGATTAGGGTTTACTTGCAATGTGTGGAGGATTCAGAGAGGAGTATGAGAGATTAAGGAGCACATAATGGAAGGTTAGAAATCAGGAAGAAATAGCATCATGGAGGTAGAGGATTGATGTACAATGCTAGAAAGAGATAGCTAAGGATGAAAGAATGTAGAGGTGAAAAGGGCAGGGAGAGGAAAAACAAAGTGGGCTTTATTTTATCTTGGAAACATTGCCTAGGTACCTGACAAGATGGTAAGAACATATAAAAACCTCAAATTTTTAAAAGAAACTTTATGAGATCTGTAAAGACTTCAAATGAGTGAAGGTGATTATGTGTGTGTATAGCCATGAGCTAAATAATGGGCTATTTTTGCATGAACACAATGCAGCCTAGGTGACATCATCAGTGAGAACGTGATTCTGCCTCCCACAGAGAGCACAGCTGAATGAAATGCTATTGGTCAGACTCAGCAATAGGGCTACATATGGTCAAGGGAAGCAGAAAGACTTATCAGAGCCTTATGAAATCTCCAAATGAGTTATTATTGGTCAGTAGTGATGACTGCCAGGACTGCTGTGGTATGTTCCTTGCCATCTGCATGAAAATTGTGTGTGAATTATGTTTTCCTTATTCCCATACATTAGTTCAATTAGTCCATATATAGTCTGTTTATTCAGATTTTGCACAGAGAAAAAAAAAGGAAAAGAAAGATAACTTCAGCCAAAATAAAGAACTCTGTTTTGTTAAAGTCTGCTTCATGTTAAGAACTCCCTTCTGAATCTTCTAATACTATATTTGGAAACAACTGATCTATGTATAGGATTATAATGCTTTTAAATGTCCTTTGGAGGAAAAGGTATTTTATTTGGTAAATAGAATGCATGAATAATGAAGAATACAAGAATACCATAAAATAATTAGAAAGTGGTTCAAAGGTGCTCATTTACAATGGAGGAAATTAAATATGCAAATACATTATTATCACAGAGGTAGTTAGCAAACAAATGAGTATGAAAAAGACATTGTGCCTTCTAATTCATCATCATTTAAAAGACACCTGTGAGTTCCATCTGAAAAATGACAACACTGAGAAATGCAGATGGTTGAATTTTGCTTTCTCTCAGTAACTTCTTTTTCACATTAATTACATCAAGGAAGTGGGCAAGAATGTTGCCTGTAAGAAGACAATATGATTCTTATATATATAACACAACTTACATATCATTTAAATATTTAAATTCAATGGCTAAATAAAGTAATGAATGACATTTTTCCCTCTCACACATCTCACATGCATTCTCTTTCCTCAAAGCCATAGGAACAGCTAGAAACCCCATCTGAAATATTTGTCATGGAAAATTTGAGCAGTTAAACAGCTTTCTATGCTTTTGTTGCACTGCTTCTTTAATGCTTCATAATATGGTGGCACCTGAGAATCATGACATATAGTCACAAAAAATGAATTATTAATAGATATATGATTTTCAGAAGATCTTTTGCTTTTTAAGCCGGCTGTTGCTGACACCATTTCATATTTCATCCAAATTAGTGTCATTGTCCTCTAAGATCTCAATATGGAGATTAATTTTTTCACATAGGCTACTCAGGGTTAACAGCAGAATTCCTTGAGTTTTACCAAGTGCAGAGAAGCTGTTCCTTAAGACTGAGCAGGGGTAGCACATCCTTCCTAGTCCCATGAAGAATCTATAGGAAGCCAAGACAAGTTAAGACAGCCAAGATCCATCCACTCTCCCATAAAACTGAATCTTTGAGAAAGACTGAAAGTATGATGTTGTTAACAACTCTCCTGTTCTTAAAGAAAAATTTTAATACAAGACTGGGTTGAGTCTATTGGCCTGTAAACTTCAAGGAGCCATTCAAAACCGAAAAGAGAGTGGCAGAAAAGAAGATTCTATTAATATATAAAGTCCATTTCATGCACATTTAGCAGCCACTAAACATCGTCCGTGGAAGGATGGTGTTTTAATCTATGAGTATAAATGATATAAGTAGAAGAAAATTAGTGAAGTTTCTACAAGTATTTTTAGAAAGCAGCTATTATCAGTGCTGTTTTGTTTATGTCTTTTAGGAGAAACTTTCTGCATAAATACATTAGGTTTGTTTAGCAGAAGGCTGTTAGAAACCAAGAGAAATTGGGCTAGTAGTTGAAGGCTAGTAACTATGTGAGAATACTTTAAACAGTAGGCCCATAAACTTCTGAGGACAGACTCTCTATTGAGCTCACTGAAGCAACTGGTTAAAGGAAGGAGGACAATGTGAAGATAACTATATCTCCAGAAAAAAACCCCAAGCATAGTTTTTATAGTCAACATAGTCAACAGACAGGTTTCAGAACCACAGGTAGGCATAGCAGAGCTTGCCAGATATTAAACTGGAAGGTGCAAAGGAAAAGCTATCTACACCTCTTACACTTGCTAGATCTTTAGATTTGTTTCTAACATCAGAAGACAAGTGCAAAATTCTTTCTAAACACCTATGTATAATACAAACACACTGGTCTGAGAAGAGTTAACATATACCTTACTTTGCCAAGGCTAGGTTATGTTTCCTTATTCTAGGCATTTTACACCCTCAATACTTTTTATCAGTAAAAGAGACCAAAGACTAAAATAAGAATTAGGGCTCTATGTCTTTACATGAGACAATCTCAATTTTATTTTGCATTTAATAAAAATATCTTTGATAGATGTCCTTATATTGTCATAAAACATTATTTGAATATATGTCTTTACTATGATAGACATACTAATGAGGGTGCCAACAATTCGTTCTTGGGAGATAACATAAGAAGGAATTGACAGACCAGGCATCAAGTGCACAGAGTCCTGGAGAGCCTATATATCTTTCAGAATCGGATATTATTAAATGGGATCAGTGAGGTGTAAAGTGATGGAACAGGAAACAAGCAATGAAACAGGACTGGACCAGAATATTTGAGACAAATTTAAAGAATTTAAATTTCAGCACTGGAATTTCCATGAGTATGAAGGAGATATGGGAAAGCAAGATAGGAGGTTTAGCAACTTCTAGAAATATAAGCTTCTGATAAAATCTCACAAAGTAAAATTAGTTTGATAGGCTATCCTATTTCTTGCTTTGTACTTCAACAAAATATCACAGACCTTGCTTGGGTAGGCAGGATGGAGGGGAATATCTGCTGTGAACCTTAGGTACTAAACTCATCTCAGTGTGATATTTGCAATTTGTTTTCACAAGCATTCAATATATCCACAGGTTTGGGAGTTTTGTTGGGCATGTTTTTTGGTTTGGTTTGGTTTTTTTAAAGAGATGAAAGGAAAGAAAGTGAAACATTTGCAAGAAAAACAGTACCCTATTTCAGAAATGATGTTGCTGGCAAACAAGTGCAGTATGTTCTTTTAAAGAGTTTACTCTAATACAATATATACTGAATTACTTCTTGAATTGCCACCTTCCAAAAGAAACAAGTAATAGTTCAGAGGATGAAAATTACTGATCGATTCTGCTGATTATATATATTTATCGTAAGTTGTGCTATAAATGTACCAGACATGGAATAAGCCAACTCTTTCATTCTATAAAAAAAACCCCAAAACCCCAACAAAACCAACACAAAACACAGCAATTTTTTCTAGTACACTGGAAACATATTTTTCATGGAAATAAACACATTTTGCAACCTTTTCTTTTTCTCCTTTATTTTGATAAAATAAAAGGTACATAGCAGGGTGTCTTGTAACAAACTGTCTCTTGAAATTGCAACAGGACATTCTATATGCCTAGTGGCCATTTAATTTAATGGGATTTTTATTAGTGTACATGGACTGGGTTATTTAAACCACAGGGGTCTTTGCAAGTAAAAGCACAATTTGAACATTGAAGAAAACCAAATGCAGACATTTTATTTTTAAAATTAAACATATTGCATTTTGATTCATCTTTAAAAATCGTGTTTTTCCTAACAAATTCATGAAATTTCACTTCTGTTGCACTATAAAAGTCATTGAATTCTTTAATTGCCATTGAACAACAGTACAATTGCTTTAAGAATCTCAACACACTTTACAGCTAAAGGGCATTATCTTTGCACCTGAAGCCTGGAAATGAGGTTTATATCCCAAAAATTCTCTCTGCTATCCTACTTGAAGGAACATTTCTAATTACTTCATGCTTTCATATTCTAATCTTTACACACATGGAAGCAGGAAAATGCATGTATACAAATGTCCACAAAAATCGGAAATATCTATCATGGCAGTCTTTAGACATCTGCATCTACTTTGACTGCTCTTCCAGTTAGCTTAATTTGTGATAGTTATATTTTAGAAATGCTCTATATTATTAACAACAATAAGAATAATTCATATTCTATGGATCAGTTTTGCAGTTGAGTTCATTAACAATTTAATCTCTTTCTTAAACTACTTCATTAAGGTTTTCTGAAATGAAACATGAAAAAATATAACAGAATTTTGGCTTTGCAGTATGGAGATTACAAAGTAAAAAAACCCTCTCACAAGAACACTAATGTCCTATTGATAAATGCTTCTTATAGCTAAGGAACATTTGAAGTTAAAAAAATCTTTTTTGTACTTCTCTGAACTGAAAGTATTAGGCATTTTACATACTGTAAAACACAGATCTTGTTTCAAAAATTTTGTAATTTAAACAAACTCTTACAAATGGCCATTTGTAAGAAATAGCCAATAAGGATTAAGAAAACATAGTACCAACATCTAAGGATGGTCAAAAAGATTCCAGTCAAGAACATGGAACAAATGGATGTCAACAGAATGTTACTCACAGGTACAGTAATTCTTTTTAGCTCACTTAAGAGAAAATTGGCTAAGAAGCTACATAGCTACAGTGTATGTTAAAAGAACATTATCGAGGTTACAAAGTTAAGCATTCAAGATTGCTAGAATTTCATGGCAGCACAAATGAATTGTCACTGTATATTCAAAAATCAGTACCAAATACCTAGCCTATGTTAGTAAATGCAGGAAGCTTTCAGTGCTGATCCTTACTTGACCTAGGTCAGATGTATTACTTCCACAAACAAAAGGAATGAACAACAACTCCCTTAGTAATGGTCTACAAATACATCAAATACTACTAGTGATCAACTATGAAAGAAAATTATTATTGAATCACAAGGTTCAATGCAAAAAAAAATAAGTATGACCTTTCTTTCACGAACTGTCAGCATCTATGAACCTGTATATGGTGTTTCTAGCATGCATATATTTAATATATTCTATTCTCTTTTGATTCTGTAGGAGATAACTAGGAGAGACTAGATCTTCATACTGAACATTTAATTTAAACATTTACTGAGGTATTGATGCATAAGCTAAAGTAGTTGCTTTGTCACTTCCCTGTTTCAAAAATAGAAGTAATCTAGCAAAACAAGGCCCAGTTGGATCTTTGAGAGGCAGGTTACCACTCCTCCCTGCAAACAATGAATAATCAGCTACAAATATTCAAAATGAATGATTTACTAATAATAGATGAATTCCAAATTGTTGGCTGACATTGCAAGAATTCACAAACAGAAAATAATAATTGTATTAAAAATTGAACTAAAAATCTTTATTCATGAAAAGATATTTGATGTCAAAAAGGACTAAACTGACAATGACTAGCGGGCATGCCTCTGAACTCACTGTTACAGGATTAATTCTACTGATTTTGATTAAGTCAGTAGGTTTGTTGGTTGGTTGGTTGTAATTCACAACAGTCTAAGTGAATAGAGAAGCAGAGTAATTTTTATAGGCAAGAAAGTAATTTGCTGTTTAAAATGTCAAGAAAAATTTGTGTGTAAGGGCCAGATGTCATACAAAAAAAGCTAAGTATTGAGCACAAGTAAGAGTCAAAAATTAAATTAATAGTTAATGAGATTGCCTTAAAATCAAGATGCGCTGTTCAAAGTTAAAACACGTAATTCAAACAGTCTTGTTTCAAGTTCTATGGCTTAGGCACAGCCTGATTTGGTTTTAGAAGGTGTGACACTGGAGACTGAATACAATGTTGCTACTAAACCATAAGGGCAAAAATGCTGTCTGGCTTCACATTCAGTTTTACTTCCCGGTGTTACTTAAAAGCACAGAATACATGATTTATTGTGGACATATGATGTATTCTGTATAATTTATCCTGTATTGTAACAACAAAGCAAGCATCATTCTGGGATCATCATGCATTAGTTGGATGTTTGGAACTTGAAAAATGTTTCCTACAGCATAGTTTACTTTTGAAGATACTAGTGTACAAGAATCATGTGACTCTTTTCTGTTTCAAGAAAATGCCAGGTCCTTGGCTGATTCCAGAATGTGAAAGTTACAAGGTGACTCAGAGCCACATTGTCCTTTCTTACTGGTCTATGCTGCATTCACTGCAAATGTAATCCAGCATTTTGTTGTGATGTTCAAATTTAAATCTCTAGAACAAATGTAAATAACAGGAAATTATCAACAGGAAATTGAAAACTACAGAATACACTGAAAAAGGAATTTATAACAATAATTGAACACCTAATCACAAGCCACTGGGAATAGAGAGAACATGTTACTGTCAGTAAATTTGAGAGGTTTATAACTCATGTTGAAGTCTATAATTAAGCATTGTAAAGCACATAACAAGGAAAATAATTGTAAATATGCATCTTAATGCAGACTACAGGTATCAAACCATGGGATATTATAGTTAAAGATACAAGATGCTACAGATTACATTATCTTCTTTTCTACAAGTTACCACTTTGAAAATGTCCTTTTCCAGAAGAAACAGTAAATTACCTCAGTGAAAGTTTTTATACACCAGAGCAGTAGTGGAGAAGAAACTTGGAATCGGTGAAAATAGAATTGTCAAAGCAGAAAATCTCCTTTTTTAGCCAGCAATATTCTTGTTCTATCCAAGGGCTACAGCTTACAAACTGTAAAACACCCAGTTGCTTCATTTTTATCTTCTGATTTAAAAATAAAAAATAAAAAAGACAACTTTCAGTCTTCCATGATTCCTTCTCAAAAGGCTTATGTAAGACAGAATAATGTCAGTTCCAAGATACCTCGAAATTTATTTCCGTTGTACATCCATAGAAAAAGAATGCTATTAAAGAAATAATCATACTATATGAAATCCAGAATGCTAGCATGTAAATGATATATAAGGTGATAAGGTAAAGGTGGTAACACACTGAAACAGGTTGTCCAGGGAGCTTGTGTCTGCCCCAACCCTGGCAGTGTTCAAAGCCAGGTTGGATAAATCCTTGAGCAATCTCATCTAGCGGGAGGTGTTCCTGCCATGGGAAGGAGTTGGGGCAAGATGATCTTGAAGGTCCGTTCCAACCCATTCTATGATTCTATGATATACAAAGCATAGTGTGATCACCTCTTCAGGACAGAAAATTCTTATTGGGACTATTGAAATTAACAATTCAGTGTAAAAAAAAAATCAGTGAGATTTAAAAGCTTCGTACAGAGGCTCTAATTGAATTTAGGTGAAGCAAAACTAATGCACTATTTGGCATATCTGATTCATCCCTTCCTAAAAGAAGTATTTCACTTCTTCCTGTGGTTTATGAGCAAGGATTCTGATCACAGACCATAACCTATGCAAACCAAGTGTGTTAATGGGTATACATGTGAGTTAGAGAAGTACTGTTCTACTAAAAAGCAGCCATTCATGCACCACTGGCACACACCCATGGCCAGCCCTTAAGATATAGAGCTGTAACTTGATGATGTGTAGAAGGCCACATACTCTGAACCCTGTACTGATCACATCTGATCCTTCTCTCTCTCCACCTAGCCAGGAGCAATCCTGTTATCTTTGAGCTCCAGAGTACGAATAGGAAGCATTTAAAGTGAAAGGAAAGTTGTACACAGTCTCCTTTATTCTATGGAGTATGCAAAACAAATCTTAGGTTTATTAAAAGATACTTATATGAAATGGTGAGAAAATATTCCCTTTTTAAGAATATAATTAAATTCAAGCTCATATTGTGCAACATACTTTATATGTAAAGGATATATACTAAATTTTAAGGCAAAATAAGTACTTACCAATCACATCCAAACAGGTAGGTGGATAGATACAGAGATAGAGAGAGACAGAGACAGAGAGATAGATAGAGATAGAGAGATAAAGAGAGATAGAGAGAGATAGAGATAGAGAGAGAGAGAGAGAGAGAGAGATAGGCAAACAGACATAGGTAGACAGTAAGCATACAAACACTTCCTAAGGGTACCCACTATTCGTACAATCATTAAATGGTTTGAGTTGGAAGGCACCTTAGAAATCATCTAGTTCCAAAATCTTGTTACAGGCAGGGACACCTTTCACAAGACCATGTTGCTCAAAATTCCATCCAACCCAACTTTTAACACTTCCAGGGATGCAGCATCCACAACTTCTCTGGACAACCTGTTCCAGTGTATCACCACCCTCATAACAAAGAATTTCCTCTTAATATCTAACCTAAATCTCCCCTGATTCTGTTTAAAGCCATTACTCCTTGTCCTTTCATTCTGTCTACTTGTTAAAAAATCCCTTACCAGCTATCTGGAAGGCTGCTCTAAGTCTCCCTGGAGCCTTCTCTTTTGGCTGAACAACTCCAACTCTCTCAGTCTACCTTTATAGGAGAGGTGCTCCAGCCCTCTGATACTTTGTAGCCCTCCTCTGGACTCAATCCATCAGGCCCACCTACATTTTATGCTGGGGAACCCAAAATTGGACACAGTACTCCAGGTGGGATCTCAGGAGAGTGACATAGAGGAGAAGAATCTCCTCCCTTGACCTCCCATCCGTACCTCTTGATGCAGCCCAGGATACAGTTGGCTTTCTGAGCTTCAGGTATATATATTGGTGGCTCATGTTGAGCTTCTTGTTAACTAACACCCTCAAGTCTTTCTCCTCAGGACTACTCTCAATCCATTCTTTGTCCAGCCTGTATTTGTGCTTAGGATTGCCTCAAGCCAGGTGCAGGACGTTGCACTTGGACTTGTTGAATTTTGTGAGGTTTGAACAGGCCCACATCTCATGACTATCAAGATCCCTCTGGATGGCATTCCTTCCCTTCAGTATGTTAATGGCATCACACAGTGTGGTGTTGTCAGCAAACTTGCTGAGGGTGCACCCAGTCCCTCTATCTGTGTTACCCAAAAAGATTTTAAAAAGTACCGTTCCCCAATACAGATCCCTGAGGAATACCACTCTTCTCTGGTCTCCCCACATGAAGCCACTGACCACAACTCTCTGAGTGTGACCATCCAGCCAATTCCTTTTCCACGAAGTGGTCAGTCCATTAAATCCAGGTCTCTCCAGTTTAAACACAAGGATGTCATGGAGGACAATGTCAAATGCTTTGTACAAGTCCAGGCAAAAGACATCAGATGCTCTTTTCTTATCCATCAATGCTGAAAACCTTTTGAACATGAAGTTGATCAGTGCTTTTTTCAGTCTTCAGTCTTCTTACTGTTAGCAAGTATAGATCACTGCCAGACAGTTGGGTAATATTGTTTTTAATTTTTTCTGTTCTGTTGCTTGACTTTATACAAAAGGTCGCTTGTCTGTGCAAGTGCTATTAGTTGCCATGACAATATTTGTGATATCAATAAAGCAGCAATTAGTTTGAAATGTCCTGCTCCCACAAGGTGCTTGGTGCCCACTGTAAAATATGCAGAGAACAGAGTCTGTCTTTCATGGCTCAGACTTCCAGAAAACAATCAGATACAGAGCCACAAACTATTCTTAACAAGCCTGGCTACTGTCTTCAAATCTGTAAGGCAAAGCCTTTCTCAAGGAATAGTGTGTTCAGTACAACTGGCTGTTTACATTTGCTGGCTATGCAAATCTGCTATTCACATTTTCATTTGTCAAGTTTCTTCCACTGTCCTTTCCATTTCTGGGAAGTCACTCACCCATGCCTTATTCTGTAGCTCAAACCATAGGAAACTCACCTTCCCAGAAGAAGAATATTAATCTCTGCCTTTCTGTTTTCTACCTGTTTAATGATTTCCTCTGTTATGTGATGACCACGTGAAACAGGCTTACAGTGCTAATGGCAGGTGCATAAAACATAATGCCACGAGGAAGGAGTATGAGAGAGAAGTCAAATGAACAAGTCCCATTTGCAGTGTATGACACTTAGACATGTCCACCTTCCACATTCCTTACAAATCCTATCTTCCAAAAATGCATGAACACTTGTGGAGAAAAGCTTTGTTCTTAAGAATGCAAAGGTTGAGGACAGGAAAAATGGTCATCAGACTGTACAGGTTGCGGCACAGTTCATAAAATGATCTCACATTAAAGCAGACATAATGAACATTTGAGAATCTGAAACACTGAAAATTCTTTTGTTGCTTAACTCTATCAGCTGGAATTATTGTACAAATACAAAGAGCATCTTTAAACAGGACTGAAAATGCAACATAAGGTCAAGCAGATACTTCCATTTTCCTAAATCAATTACAAATATTATGCTATGGAAGAAGCATGTAACCACTAAAATAAATTATAAGATAAACAAGTAGCATATGAACTATGAGCCTATTATAACTGAAATAATTCATTGGTGAATATTTGTTGTGGAGTTTTCTCTTTGTATTTTATTTTAATATTGGGGAAAAAACAGTATAAATGAACTAGAAAAGAAACTGGCAATATCTATTTCTATAAAATGAATAAATAATTTAGAACACAATTAATTTTGATAACAAAATGCACTTGCAGGACTTTTAAAAAATATGTATTTTGTGCTTCTTTGTATAAGCCATGAGAGATATAGAATTTGAGATAAATAAAGCTATAAATATTCAGATCTGCTTCCTAAAACTGCTGAATATTTGAATTCAAGGGATCAGACTTTTTAGATGCTATTTTCTTCAATTTTCACTCATTTTTTGACTAGGCAGTGACTAAAGGACCTTTCAAATTTATCTTGCTTTTAGATCTTATATCATTTATTACAAAAATGCCTGTGGAAAGAAAGAACTAAGGACTAGTATGACTAATCCCCAAAAGATCTGTTAGGGAGCATCAGTTCTCCCTGTTTTGTGGCCTTTTTGTCTGTTGACATTTACTGTTCCTTTTTTGAGCCATTAGGAAACTGCAAAACATAGCTTATGATACAGTGAAAGTCCCCTGTGACAGGAAACCAAGACAAATATTAAAATTATTTGGTGTAAATGAGCAGAACTTGGAATTCACAGGTTGTTAAAATATAGGCAGCTATAAGTAGGACCTTTACGGATGATCAGATTTATACCAGAAGAATAGCATATTAACACCCTAAAGATGTGTTTACTTATAGAAATTAGACAAGATGGAGAAAACTGAATTACCAAATAATGCAAATTAGTGTAAAACAACAGTAATTTTTATTTATTTAACTCTTACTAAAATTAACTGGAATTAGATAGCCAAAACTGCTGTGACCAGAACTTAACTGCACAGAACCAAAATCCCTGTGTCTCCAGATCACCAGCTGATGAGAACTACATTTCTAAGAAATCAGAGACTTCATTAGAAACCCTATCCAGGAGTTAGTCTCTTAAGTCAAACAGCAAAGTTATCGTGACTCTGTATCTGAAGCTTGATCCAAGCTCTGCTTCTCTTTCAGCTCCATAGAAGGTGTCTGAAGAATAAACAATAAAATCTTTCAGAATAAAAAACGGTTTTGTGATTAAGGAAGCATGCTGGGACTAGTTCCCAGACCTGTGACAGCCTCCCTGTCTGACCTGTATTATTCAGTTCCTTATCTGTAAAATAAGATAGTAATACTTTTGTTCTCCCATTCTTTGTCTGATTTGGTTCTCTGGGGTGTCTGATCATCAGAAGAGCAACTGATTTCATTTGAGTATATTTTCTGATCGTTCTATATGTACATTTTAATCCCAGCTGAGGTGACAGAGGTTCTTTTAATACAAGCAATTAAAAAATAAATCACTGAGTATTTTTTGGGGGAATAGAATCATATCTGAAACTTGACACTGTAATTCTGAGAAGCTTTCACGTTAAAACTACAGGATAAAATGTCTGTGTTGGGACTAAAAGAAGTGGTGGGTGAAGGGGTAACTGTTAGATAAAATTATGGCAAAATATTCTGCTGAAGCTCTAAGCCAACAACCAAATTACCTGCAATAATGTGTATCTAAGTACCACATTTTATTGAGTATACAGAAATGTAAGGTCCTGTATCCTTTTAGATAGGAAGGTATCCAGTATTCTGGATGATTTTCCTGCATAGAAAGCTAGGCAGATTATCCCACTTCCACTTACTAATTGTCTTAAACTAAGTCAAATTAATGTAACACTAATATGTATATAGATTAAGTGATGCAAAATAAAAAAAATGTGATTAAATATATAAAAAGTTAGTGAAATACTTTGATCAAGAGTTTCAGAAAAAGAGTATGGACAGGAACTACACTGAACATTTTCAAGGCAGCATCAAGGCTGAAACAGAAAAAGATTCCTGGATGATTTCCCAAGATGAGCAAAAACATACCTGTCATGGGGGACATTAAGTACCAATACAGCTGTTGGATAAAAACAAAACTAATCAAGCATGCATCATCACAGAGGGCAATTTTATGATCCAGAAAGGAGAGGATTTAACTAGCCTGCTCAAAAAGGATTAGTAGAAATTGTGAGAAATTGTGACTTTCAATACCTTTTGACCACAAGCTGCTTCAATTTAACAAAGTAAGAAACAATCTCCCTGAACAAAGCAACACAAAAATATTGTATTTTCTAAGTGCAAAGTGAAGTAATTGAGATGGTTAGTTGTAACTCTTTCCAATGTACAAAGGCCACAGCAGTATTAGATTGATCAGGACACTGTTTCAGAAGGTTAAATCTCAAAAATATTTGCTGAAATATACACATCTTTTTGAAACAAGTTAGGTAAGACGTAAGGCAATTTTAAACTGAAACAAAACAAAACAAAAGCATGATAATAATATATGGGGGAAAGTAAATCCTTGATGGCTGACAAGTGTTCTTTGTTAGAAGCGAAAAGCACATATCCTACAACTGGAAATAATTAGGTAATATATGTTAGCAAAACAGGGTCAAGGGAGTAACAAATATGTCTGCAGATCTAATAAACGGACAGTGAAAGAGAAGTGAGATTTAGCTCATCAATAAATAAGGATCAGGACAAAATAGGTAATATGAACACGTCTTTCGAAGGATCAGCTTAGGAGAAGGAAGTGTTAGTGCTATAGAAAATGAACAAAACAGCTTTGCACAATTAGTAGGTAATAATGACTTTGAACACAGATTCTAGGGTATTCAGGGACTTAGCTAATGAACTCACTGAACCACTTAAAATTGTTTAAGCCATTGAGAATTAGAAAGTACTAGAGAAAAGCAAACCTAACAGTGATCATAAATAAAGGAATAGAGAGAAGATTAATTTCTAGGAACCATATATTTAACTCCATTAATTAGAGAAACATATATAAGAAATATCGGAAAATCATATGAAGAAGCCTATAATTTTATACTGTGGTTTGAAGACAGACACAGGTAACTGAACACCCTCTCCAGCCTCCTCACTCCGGCAGCAGATCTGGTAATAAATTACAAGACAGTTACAGTTTATGTCTTGAGAAGAGAATTCAATGCCCCTCTGCTTTTCCTGCAGATCCACACACTGCCTGCTGTTCATTTGTTTACATTCTCTCTCTATAGACTAGGGAAGGAGGGACATAGGGACATGTCTTCCCAGAACTTTGCACCTAATGGTGTGCAGTCAGAAGAGAGCATCAGTTAATATCCCACCTTTCCCTGCACTGGGTAGAGAAATAAAGTAAATATAAGATCATAATTCTTTCATATTCTTGTTCCTCTGTGGAACTAACACATGACAATTTATCCCTAAGTGGACATATAGAAGATTGCTATCATGACACTTGTGTAACAGGAGGATCATATAACAGGATGAGGGCATCAAGTGCACCCTCAGTAAGTTCATGGATGACATTAAGTTGTGTAGGAGTGTTGATTTGCAGGAGGTTCTGCAGAGGGATCAGGACAGGCTGGATCTATAGGCTGAGGCCAGTGCTATGAGGTTCCATAAGGCAAAGTGCCAGGTCCTGCACTTGGGTCACAACAAGCCTGTGCAACACTACAGACTTGGTAGTGGCTTGGCTAGAAGTTGGCAGAAAAAACCCCGATGGTTCTGGACAAGAGCTGGCTGAAAGTGAGCCAGCAGTGTGTGCAGGTGGTGAGGAAGGCCAATGGCATCCTGGTTTGTATCAAAAATAGTGCGGCCAGTAGGACTAGGGAAGTCATTGCCCCTCTGTAGTCAGTGCTGGTGAGGTCACACCTTGAGTACTGCCTCCAGTTCTGGGCCACTCACTTCAAGAAACCCCGATGGTTCTGGACAAGAGCTGGCTGAAAGTGAGCCAGCAGTGTGTGCAGGTGGTGAGGAAGGCCAATGGCATCCTGGTTTGTATCAAAAATAGTGCGGCCAGTAGGACTAGGGAAGTCATTGCCCCTCTGTAGTCAGTGCTGGTGAGGTCACACCTTGAGTACTGCCTCCAGTTCTGGGCCACTCACTTCAAGAAAGACATTGATGTGCTGGAGAATGTCTACAGAAGGACAGTGGAGCTGGGTCTAGAGAGTAAGCCATATGAGGGAGCTGGAGGTGTTTAGCCTGGAGAATAGGAGGCTCAGGGGAGACCGTATCGCTCTCTACAACTACATGAAAGGAAGTTGTAGCAAGGTGTGCATCAACCTCTTCTCCCAGGCAGCTAGCAACATAACAAGAGGAAATGGCCTCAGGTTGTGCCAAGGGAGGTTCAAATGGGACATTGGGAAGAATTTCTTTATGAAAAGAGTTGTCAACCACTGAAATAGACTGCCCAGGGAAGTGGTGGAGTCACCATCCCTATTCAAAAATGACTAGATGTGTCACTTAGTACTATAGTTTAGTTGACAAGGCAGTGTTTGATCAAAGGTTGGACTCAATGCCCTTGGAGGTCTTTTCCAACCTTAATGATTCTATGACTCTATGGTTCTATGATTCTATATACGACAAAGGCATAAAAAGTCACTCTTTGAGGTATGAATAACAAATTGCATCTAAAATACTCTAGGCAGACCTTGGTGCTCCATTCTTAGGAGTTTATAGATAAGCTAAAAGGCATTCAGAAAGGAGCATCAAAAGTTATGCTGCTGCTGTAGCAATTCGCACCTTATTAAACAGCAAAAATGCCTGGATATAAAAGCAGCAGGTTTTAAATAATGAAAGAATATAGCCATCAGACAAGACCAGACACTACCCAGGATGAAAGGCTTTATAGATATGTCAGCAAGATGAACTTAAAAATTGACTTCTTAACAGGAGACCTATTTGGTTATGTCCAGAAAACCGTCAGAAGTCCATGAAGCAGACAACCTGAACTATACTAGGGAAAAAAATCAAAATACAAATAGAAAAAATAATGTGCTTTGATGCACTTTACAATTTGGCAAAGGGAAAACAGCTATGGAATAACACGTGTTTTCTCAGTTAGTGTTCATTTTTCTTTATCAGAAGGGTAATATTAAGGGCAATACAAAATACAGTATGAAACACAGTAATAAAGTAGAATAATGAATCCAAGAGAAGTTTCCCTTGTTTATGTAATATTTCTTTTCATTAAGTCACTAGTGAAAAAAGAAAATCCCTTTTTTTCGGTTTTACCAAAACTCACAAGGAACAAAGTCCTTTTCTGCTGTCTTTAACAAATACATGTCTTAAAATCTTAGGCAATCATTTTGTTACTTTTTGTAAGCTATAGTGAAGACAGCACTTTACAAACTTACAGCCAGGACTAGTAACAGCAGGAGCCACTGTGTACTTTTGTTATCATATTAAGGAGAAAGTCAGAAAGAAACCAGAATAAATAATAAGAAGAGTGGATAGCAAATTTACCTAAGATTTCTTAGAATAAGAAAAGAGAGAACAAGTGGCGGGAAAGTGCAAGCAAATCTCTAAGGTTTCAGATGATCTTTAAAAAAGTTACAACACAAACATTCATCAAAATTAAAAAAATGAGTACAAGGAAACCAGCCAGAGACATATCAGCAGCAGGAAGGACGGTAAGAAACAGGCCAAGTAGAATGTAATTAAAAAACTGCATTAACCAAAGATAGCGAACAATAATGTCAAAATAGAATCAAAGAAGAGTGAAAAGGAAGAAATAACTGTCCAGACAGAATGCAGCTGCAATGTTACTGTGCCATCTGAACCTGCCCTGTATGAAGGAAAGTGGTTCCAAAAAGATGGTATACAAAACAGCCAATTTGAAACTTGAGCAAAGTTATCAAGAATCCATTGATAAATGTCTTGTTGATCATTAATCTTTCCTCTGAGAAAAGCTAAAATTTAATTATCACATATGCAGCATGTTAAGTAGATGCTTTGCTGAAAGAAAAATAAAACAACAAACCAAACCAAATCAAAAAAAGGAATTTGAGAGATAAAATTGACAGCAACTATAATAAATGTTCCCAGAAGACCCGATAAAAGGAAGTTCTTAATTTTATTTTCACTGAAATACAAGGATTTTGTCCAATACTTAATGCCACCATCTCTTATAATTGAGGTGTCCTGTTGAAATAATGCTTTTGCTCCTTCTCATAAGCCTAGTGGTTTTTGATTTGTTGGTTTCAGATCAAACTGGACATGTGCCATTGATAAATTAGTGCTAATGAATTCTTGGGTTGAATGAACTATCTTTGAATTTTTAGCACATTTTAAGAAAAGATCAACAGGCATTAATCAGGCAACATAGCAGTAATTCATTACTCCAATGGTTTCTCAAAGGACCAGCCAGTTCAAATAGCAAGAAGAGTCAGAAATACCTCATACATTATGAATCCCTGCTTGTTAGTAACTGAAGATAAAACAGAATGCTTGGCTCTCTTTTCATTGTTATTAGACCTGTTCACAAAGTGATCTGACTTCAAGTTTCTAAGATATGTGGCTTGATTTCATGGAGACACATATTTCTCTGCAGCACTTACAGTTCTGTAATTAATCTAAGTGGCAAGTAACTTTTATCAACATTACTGCATGCTGCAGATACCTGTTGCAGATACTTGTTGCAGATACATTTTCTGTAGGATCAGCAGAATTTGAAAATACCAATTAGGATTCACTTCATCCTCATCATGGATAGGTAATTCAAGTTTATCTTTGGACAACATAGAATAAAGAATATTGAATGTTCATAGCCAGAGAACAACCTTCTTATGCAGCAGG
>NW_008677421.1:122123-138879 GCF_000695815.1 Acanthisitta chloris
AAGAAATAGATAATTTTTTCACTGTCTTTCTTTCTCCTGTCTTTCTTTCAGCAACTTTTGACCAAGTATCTCATTCTGAACAGTAACACTAGCTGACATGTCAAGGTGCAGTTGCCCAATTTCACATTGTACTAGCACTGTCCTTGCTAAAGCTGTAGGGGTCAGTGGCACTTTTTCTACTAGACAATTAGTCATTTTTCAGTACAGGTGGGTAGGAAATGCTTTCCTACTGAATAAGATTTCATTTCCTTCTTTCTGAATCAAGATGAAAATTAAATTATCCAAACTCTTATTAATTGTTCAAGCAGAATTTATTTCTACTATATAAGTTGTTGAGTTTCATTTTGAACAATTATGAGGCATTACATTATTTAAATAATATCCAGTTTTCAAACAAAAAGAAAGATATTTTTGAACCAAGAATTTACTTTATTTACACTTATTGCATGTCCTTTGTAATGCTCTGTATGTCCCAGAAACCAAACATTATTTGATAGGACAACATTTCCCCTACATTGAAGAATAAGAACATTTTTTTGCACTCTGTTTCTTAGACCACTGCCCATTTATTTTTATCTCCACTGGGTTAAACACTTTCTTGGTGTCAGTCTGTAAAATCATTTCTGAAAGATTTGTTTAGTGTGGTTCATTACTGTTAAATTTAGTGTGGTTAGTATCTGTAAAGATTATGTGCAAATGAGAGCATCTGTAATTCTAAAGCTCATAATTTAGCTCTGTTTTATGCTGTTAACCAGACTTATTAGCATTTTTAACTTAGAAAATTATTTGTTGAATAGAAAGCATTGCAACTGATGATCACTGTTGTGTATAATAAAAAATTCCCAAAGTGATAGAATTAGTTGAGTAACAATGTTCAATTTCCTTGTAGTGTAGCTTAGGGTACAAAATTGCCAGAGAATGGAATAATACTCTGCTCCAACAGTACATATCCAAAGAATGTTATAGTATCTGAGAGTATGTCACCATATCACAGGGTCTTCCAAAACAAATAACTTGGGGAAAAATTGAAGTACTTGACTACATAATCACTGGCACTGTTACAGAGTTCCTGAGTCTAAATACTGACCTGAGAAGATGTATAAGTACATTTTAGATTTCCTTGACGTTCTAGAAGTCATTTGGTACCAATGGGAAAAAGAGACCAACATGAGAGAACAGCAGTGCTTGATTTTATAACCTCCTTTTTTAAAAGTCGGCAAGATATTTTGTCTCAGTTTTTTAGAGTTTGGTTTTGTTTGGGGTTTTTTTGTGTGCTTGGGTCTGTTGAATAGAACAAATAGGAGAGAGAGTATCAATAAATGTCAGTTTAGAAATATAGATCTGTTAAGAAACGCTATTGTCAGACTGATGCACTTCTGGTTATTTACTGAAATAACTCAGCAGTACCTGTATGTATGTTTAAGACTGAGAAATTTTTGAAACTACTGAAACAGGTGAGAAAAACCCATGATGCTGATATTCCTGTAGGCTTGTTAGGGTTTCACCCTGAAATACTGGTTATAGACATTCTTTTTCATATGTGGACTGAAGCACAGTAATAGAGTCCTTGTGTGTGTACCAATTAGACAATCAATGCCAATTTTTCGCATAATCCAGGCCCAATTCTCATTGTACTATTGTATGAAACAGATAATTTCAATTCTCCATATTGATGTTCAAAACCAAGCCACTACAATAGATAGCTACAGATCATGCAAGAGTAAATTGCAATCTAATCCTACACCTTGATAATAATTGCTACCTAGCTCAGTTGCTTGATTTTTTAATGCATTTTAGGATTAGAATATTTATTTGGGTAATAAATTTGCATTTAAAATCAGTTTACGTATTTTAAATTCCCAGATTACTTCTGAACAGCTTGTTATATTAAATGCATTGATTTAAAGAAAAATATCAAATTATTATGCAATTCTGACCTACTCAGCATAAAGACCAGAACCTAAGATGCAGAAAACAATATAGTATATTGACAGCCTAAACTACAGTCTGATAAACTTTGTTGATCTGCGGTTCTGTTCTGGTTAGAAATAGTTTAATTTTTTTAGGGATTATATAAATAACACCTCAGAATTGGAACTGGAATTAATTTCTCATTATAGAAGAAACACACAGTATTTTGCAAGGTAAATATAATTGTCCTGCTTTTCTTCGGAATAAGGAAGGATTAGGTGTATTTGAGTTGACTTAATCTTTAATATGCATTGAAATCTGCTATTGCTCTTTCAAAAATGCAAAATACTACTGTTTCATGTTTGACTGTTTTAGGTTGCCAGTCATGCAGGTAAATGGGAATACAGTTTTGTGACTGCAGACACAATGCAATTCCCAGAACTACACAGACAATATCCAGAATTTTCTGAAAAGAAAATACTTTCAGGAATTTTCATATTGCCATCTAAAATGAAATTATTTAAGATTACTTCATTTAAGACTCACTCAATTTGTTGAGCTGAAAAATGCTGACTCATACTGACTTTATTCACCAACACTTGAGCTCTGCTTGGACAAGGTATCTGCGATGAGCATTTAGGAAGTCTTATGAACTTGCATTCTCATCTACTTTTTTTCATCAAGATTGCTTTTCTTCAGGCTTTAACACATTTTCTCCATTCTCCCTCTTTCTCATTATCACTTTCACATTTTCACCCAGGGTTTTTGTGGTTTGTTTTTGGTTTGTGTTGGGGGGTTGTCGTTGTTGTTTTGAGGGGGGTTTTTTGGGCGGGGTTGTTTCGTTTGGGTTTTTTTAAGCAGTCTGTAACTTTTATATCAATACTAATAGTTCATTTAAGAACAGAATCAAATACCTTTTTCCTCCTCCATATTCCCCTTTACACACTATCTCATGTAAAACAAGAGAGCTGAACCCATACAGTTAACCATCCCTGATTCACTCTTACTACAAAACAGAAAAAACTTCCACCCAAAACCTGCTAAAAAGAGAGTTCTTTGCAGAACACACAGGAGAAGTCAACCCCTAAGCAATGTCTGGTTGGAGAGCTAAAAGGTGCATTGTTACAAAGCCAAGTACTTGTCTTATAGCCCTCTTATTCTTATACCAAGAGGCTCCATCTGGAGTATATCTCTTTATCCAAGTATACTGCATGGCAGCAGAGTTTGTACAGAACCTAGTAAACAACAGACTGAATGATGTTAACTTTCATTTAGTTGTGTTAAGAAATTAGAGTAGGAAACCTTACAAATTCTTCTGCTCTTCGAGTTAACACCTTGCACATGACACATACACACCCCTCCAGCCATTCTCAACTACAGTCTAGTAAGCCTTAATCAACCCTTTCTTCTACATCTTTTTTACTTCATTCACTTATAATCAATCTTTGAGCAATTATTTTAATTTAAATAGTCAAAACATTCCTTCTTTTGTATATCTTTGCAAAAATCAATCCATTTGCTCAAGTAACTTTTTAAAAAATTACAGTTAAGTTTTCAGTAGGTTGTTAAGTGGAATGAACATGAACAGAAAGGATTATTGGCTCTTCAGGAGTGCAAATATTTCAAGGCTTATTCATTTGGCACACCCATAATACCCACTTTTGACTATCTAAAGTCAAGACAACTCAGCCCACAACATTACCTCTATTTTTTAAGGTTAGAATTGTAATCTTAATGATAATCCATGGATCAAGGAATCCTTTGTATTTGATGATAGGCAGTGTTGGCAATGGTCCACATAAAGGACATTTTATAATGAGAAATTAGCAGCAATTTACAGATTAAGGTGAGTAAATCTGAAGAATCATTATTTGGAAAATTCTACTCTTCAGTTCTGCTAGAAATATGAGAACCTGAGGCATCATTTCTATTTTTAATGAGTATATAATATTTTTCTGCCTAATGACTGCAGTTTATTTAGTACAGAAATTACTAGGTAGACATAAAAACATGTATTGAGATTATTCTTTTTTGTAGGACATCAAGCACTGTTCTTGTTCATGGTTTTGATTTATTGCAATGCTATTGCATTGTAATAAAGTAAAAAAAAATCAAAAAATACTACACCAGAATTTTTCGGTAAAGAAGAAAACTACACCACTGACAGTTCACAGAGCTACAGAAACAGTAGAACACATGAACTGCAAATTCATGCTCTTCTGGTGACAACAAGGAAGCTGGACTTAGTAGAACTTTACCAAATTCAGGCAGAGGGATTTGGCCAAGGTCACAGAGTACCAAAGGCATAGAAGTTAATTCATTGACTATACCCCAAACAGTATTTGGAAAACATTCATTTATTCCCATGAAAATTGGCTTCACAATATACAGCCCCTTGTGTCACCTATTTTCTTCAGTTGAGCCAAGACACTGAAAAATCATCTGAAGTGTAACCTTCATGTACTCTCATTATATACAGAACTGAATGAATTACAACCTCTGTTCTTCCCTATACAGCCCCTTTTGGCCCTTTAGCTACAAACAGAGCTCATTCAGTCATTTTCCTACCCCAGGAATGATATTTTAGACTTAGAAAGTTTCCAGACGGAGAGGCAAAGGTTTCAAAATCAAGCTTTTTTTTTTTTTTTTTAATTCTATTAAAGCTATCAACTCTGAGAGGAAAGACTCTTGAGTGGGAATTAATCTAGAAATTCTGATGATGGTAGACATGATAAAACACAACACAGCTTGTCCATCTGCAACAACATTGGATCGGCAGTACTGACAAGAAGATAAATGCGTTGCTGTCACTGAGCTAGACGTGGCATTCAGAAGACACATAAGAAACAGACCGCTGCAGGACATAAATACAGATATATAAAGTTGATTTTTCTGACTAGATTCACAGGAAAGGCTTCCTCTTCCAGAGTTATCATTAGCACATGAGTGTATGCTTTTCCTCAACAAGGCCACCGAGTATTTTGTATTCACACTTTGATAACTCATATATTGATTCACCTGAATACAACAGGAAAAACACAGTTCTGCTAAATATAAGAAACTATTCATCACAAACTACAGTTTTTTCAATAAAAGAAATTTTTTTAAAAGCTGGCAAAATAGAAGTGATAGAAGGTAAGTTAAATCAATTTAAAAGTAAATATTAAAATTGTGATAATTAAGTCCCTCCCTTGCACATAAAAGATCCAGCCTATTCTTTCACAAAATATATATTTCCTGATAGAAAGGCATATTGTAAGGCAAAAGTCAATTTTAAGATTTGTTGAAAAGATCTCATATTTTATTGGAAAAATCACAGTGATGACTACTGACTACTGGCCTGGAAGACTTGTGAATTTATCTTTTTACCTACAGGGAGAGAGAAAAATTGAAAAGAGTGTTTCAGACACCTCCAGGAAAACAGGGAAGAGAAGGGAAGACACTCTTCACGTGTCCCAGCATTCCAGTCAATGCAGTCTGGACTCAGGGAGGTTCACTTAATTTGAACTATTGCGAATTAATGTAAGTTTTAAATTCCTGATTGTCTTCATACTCCCCCCTCAACTGTCAGTTAAATACTTAGAGAACACCTTCTCCACTGGCCCTTCCCTGGACTCAATTTAGTACAACATCTTTCCTCCCTCCCTTCCAAGCCTCAGCTTTTCTTATTTTAGCAGTGCATAGTGAAGTATGTTATGACTGCAGTCTAATGGTTTCTTTTTGCTAGTCCTTCTTTCTTCCTCTTTCCCCCACTGGCTCCTTGTTTCTTACTATTCCTGTGTTCCAGCAGTGGAGATACCTGTGTCTGTGCCTCAATGTGGTCAGCCCACTCACAGTTCCCAGTCCCTCAAAGCCATACCTCCTCTGGCGGGGAGCACCTCTCCAGCAGCATCTCTAGCCCTGTCTCTTTCCACATCACCTCTGCTTTCCTCTCCTTTTTCTCTTGAAGCGTGCTGCTTCACATTCCTGTTTGAATACACACCCTTATATAAACTAACCCTAATCACAACTTTAACATACTTTAATTATAAGCTCACCCTTTCGCCTCAGACAACAAGGATTGATTTTGTTCAGTGTGCACACATGCACAGAGCACATCTCCATCCCTTGCGCCCGGAGACGAGACTGTTGGGGTTAAGGTTACCACAGTTTGAATAAGCACTCCTCAAAAACTTCCCCTTGCCCCTTTAAAACACCAAACCCAGAAGTTTACAAGACTTCAAACACATCTGTGGCTATCAGGTCTCAGCTGCACCCGAGGGACCAGCAGCCCTACTGCTGCGGGCGCTGCCCAGGGACCTGCCCACGCGGGGCACCTGCGAATGCCCCCATTTCGCTGCCCATTGCTCCGGGCAAGGTTGTGAGCCCTCCCACGACCCCGCTCTGCTGAGCTCCCAGTGCCCGCGGATGGCGGCGGGCAGTACACGCTGAGCACCCCACACCACTGCCTCCTGCTCCCACGGGGTCCCGCAGCCCCCGAGCTGGTGCTGCTGAGTTTCATATGGGTCCCAGCCCGCGCCAGGCACCGCATACTGCCGCAGGCAAACTTGCTCGGCTCTACAGCTTCCAGCCGTTTAACTTACTGCCGACGGACAGAAACTGTTGATTCTCTGCTTAGGTACTGAGGAAAATAAATGTTGTGAAACACCATTTCTTCTAGCGCTCCTCATGTGCTCCCTGCTGTGCACCCACACTCTGCCTGACCGGGGCAGACACTGACGGGCGGAGGGTTTTGCGGGCGATGTGGAGCTCACACTTGGGCTGGAACCGGCCCAGAGCCTCTTCTTTCTCAAGGCACAGGGTGTGCTTGGTCCAGCCCGTGGCAGAGTACAAGGGCAGCCCTGGCGGCCTCAGGTGTTCGGTGAGAGGGGACTACTTCTGGCCGCACTGGTTAGTTCTGTTTCCTGCGGGAAGAAAGTGATGCAGACCAGCTTTGAGCAGGGGGAGCTCTACTATGCCTCTGCAAGTCGGTTTTTCAGGGAGTCTCCTGCTGGGGTGGTCCTCGCCCAGCTCCCACACCCACTGGAAAGCTGTGAAGGTTTTGGCTGAATAAGGATTTCCAGAACCAAGCCATTAATGCAGCAGGGTTTTCACTGCTGGGAAGACTGAGAAGGACACACACACAAAAAAAGGAAACAAAACCAAAACCAACCAGAAAACCTCCTCCACAACAACAACAAAAAAAAAAACAACCCACAAGCAAACACAAAAAAACCCACAAACAAAAAAATCAGTATGAAGAAACAAAAATGTGGACTTTTTATTGTGTACAAACAGGAAGCTGAGGAGAAAGGAGACAAAGCAAAGAAACCAAGACCCATCTTGATGTTCTTTGCCCCGTCAGATGAAGGAAAGGCTATTTGTCACCATCTTCATTAAGTAGTAGTGTTACCTGTTAGGGTTAGGTACAGGTCATGCTAGGATACCAATGGCTATAGTAAGTGTGATTTTTGCTTTGAACTATATATAGTTTGTTCCCATGAGATAAATGCCCATTAGCAGGTGGAGAACAGTAAGTGTGCTCTGAGAGCATCTTCTAGTTCAACTTTTTCTGCATCAAGTTCATGTACTCTGACACTACTTCAAAATAAGAAAGAGCATAGTTCAGAGGATTTGCTTCAAAAGTGTGTTCCCAATCTGCCCTAGAACATGAATGTGCATGCTCTCTTATTTAGGCAGAAAGTGAAGTATAAATGTCTTTTTTTTTTTTCTTTCCTTGTGTTTTTTTTTAACTAAAGAAAATAAATATTTGCTTTCTATTGACTTCAGTGTTTTAGCATTAGGACCATTTAAAATAGCATTGAATATGCTAAGATTTTTGCCAGTGCTTGGAACTAGAAGGCAGTAATACTTCTGAAATACCTTATTGTATAGGAGCCTTGTTGTTTGGAAAAGTCTTTTAAAAGGCTAGGGAGGATGCTGTATGCAATTGCTTATTTCTGATCCAAAAGGGGCTGGGGTTTTAGTGTGTTAGGGGAAGATCTGGTGATGCCAGTTAAGTATTTTAACTAGTTTGTATGGTAAAGTATATTATAGCTTGTTAGGCTGGACTACACATAAATTCGGTATGAAGATTATTTTTACAAGGACTTTCAGAAGGTTCCTGCAGAACTGCATCGTAAGAAAAAGCATAGAATCACTTAGGTTGCAAAAGATCTAAGATCATCAGGTCCAACCATTAACCTAACACTATTAAGTCCACCACTAAATCATGTCCCTAAGTGCCACATCTACACATCTTTTAAATACGTCTGGGATTGGTGACTCCACCAGTTCCCTTGGCAACATGTTCCAATGCTTCATGACCCTTTCAGTGAAGAAATTCTTTCCCACATCCAATCCAAACCTTCCCTGTCTCAACTTGAAGCCATTTTATCTTGTCCTATTCCTTGTTACCTGTGAGAAGAAACCTAATGCCAAATACAGGGGGAAAATCACTAACCCTGTCCTGCTGATCCTACTGTTTCTGAAACAAATCAGGATGTTTTTGGCCCTCTGGACACATAGCTGGCTCATGTTCATTGTACTGTTGATCATGTGATGATAGAAGCAATGCTAACATAGGAATGATACAACTTTAAATGAGTGTGTAGCTAAGAGAATCAAACCCCCAATGTGGAGTCATTTGCTTTTTTATGAGAGACATACACAGTTTTAGTAGTTCAGTATGTTAAATAGTAGAATAAGGGGGTATTTAAGATATTTTTTTCTGAATGTTTCTTTTTTCTCAGATGAAAGTTACATATCTGTCAGGTTATCTTGTCTCTGGGAAGGCTGTGAGTATAAGTAATACTAGGGGGCTCTGCTTTTGAAAGAGTTTGCATGGATTTTTAGAGTGCAAACTTGTGTCTTGCATTTTTTCTACAGTGCGAACATGAAACCTTGCCGTAAAATCTTGGATGTGATTGTTCAGAGATTGGAACTAACATAGACTAGAGCTCTGTGCCTAATTTTGCCTGATACACAGTGATACAGGCATATTCAAATTCAGCAGTGTATTATGCACTATTGATACATGTGCCATCAGTAATAAAGGCATAGAGATGTATGGAAATTAGTACTATAAAACTAAGTATAAGATCTTATGGAAATAAAAGGTGATACTTATTTAAAGAACCCTAATGCACGTTAATTTTATATATTTAAATTCTCAAAAGCCACCAGACGTGTATCCAGCTGGTCTGGCAAGGATCACTTCTGTGCTACAGTAGAAGAAACTTGGCAATTGAGTCCTCATGGCAGCTTTGGGTCCTCTTGACTGGCAATGACAAACTCTATGACCTTTTGTAGTTCTCAGCTGTTAGAGTTGCAATTTGGATCAGAATCTTTCTTACTTCAGTCTCCATAGATCTTAAGCCACATTGCTGGCATGCTGTCTGGGTTTTGTTGAGGTTTTTTTTCCTTTCTTTTTTGGCTTATGTACTTGGAACACGTTTGCAGTTTGTCTTCCTGAGCAGCTAACAGGAAAACTGGTCTATGTGATAAACTTCAACCTTTGCTGCCGTCTTCATTGTATTGTGAAAGAGGGCCTTTGCTGACAGTCAGCTGCGCTTTGATTTTTCCAGCTGCAAGCCTTTTAGACTGGACATAATAAATTTCTTAATTTTACTGCTGGGAATAGTGTTATGGAAACAATGTCCTATGTTGTCAATGATGAGGCTTCAACCTTGTAACCCTTTTAATGCTTGTTTTATATTTTGGTTTTACTTCCTACACACACATTTCCCATCATAATAACTCCAATCTTAGCAATTTTGTTGCAAATTTCTTAACTCTCAAATAGAGAATGATATGGCAATTCCCTGTTTTCCTGCTGCTGAAGTGCATCCTTAAGAGCTGCAGATGACGTTAAACCTTAGCCAGCTTAGGCAGCAATCCAGACTGTTGGCATGGCACATTGGTGTTACCAGGTCCTGTGCCTCTTTCCTGTAGTGCCTGATGAAATGGAAAAATATGGGTCAAATGAAGGAAAATAACAGTTCATGTTCCTGTAATCTTCTGCCATCCGTTGTACAGCACTGCTCACCCTGTTAATTTCAGCCTTACTCATCCTGCTTTAAAATGATGCAAAAAAATCAAGTCTGTAAGGGATTTTTTGAATGGTGTTAATTATTTATAAGCCTAATGCTCGCCATCCATAGACCAGAGGATCAGCTGGTGTGTTCAGTACACATTCACTGGCCTAAACCAAGTTTCTTTAAAACTACTTAGGTTCTACCTCAGAAAAGTGGCTCTGAACTCCTATTTATCAGTAGGTAGGTGTGAGATGACTGAAATATTGAAGCACCATAGAATAAAGAAAACAGTGTTTATATGCTTTAGGAATTAGACATCTGGAGTTGGGAGAAAATAAGGCCCACTTTGGAGCTCTCTGTTCTATTTTAAATTTTAAATTTTAAATAGTGTGATGTAGCAAAATAAATGTTGTAAGACAAACTTTCACAAGGCTAAAATTAGCAGCTTATCAAGACTAGTGCTGCATTCCAGTAAATAGAATTAAAACACATGAAAAAGTGTAAGTAATATACTTTCTACTTTTTTGGAGCTATACATTTCTTCTGTAAAGGTAACATTTTCCTGGTTTCTCTGAGCTAACCGTGTCTATTTTGAAGAATCTCTCTGTTGGATTTCCTGATATAGGTTGACTATGCTGCAAAGCTTTGGCAAGACAGTTCTTTCCGTACTTAACTATCCAGGTAAACCAGAGCTCTGAACTGTTTGCCTCTGTTGGAAGACAATTAGACAGACAGTGTATGCCAGGGAGTATCAACATATCTTGGAATTAGTTTATGATCTTTTTCCTTGGATCGTATTTGGAAATAATATTGTAAGGTTGGCTGCCTGAAGTAGATACGATCCTATGCTGGGATCAAGACCCTGCCTACAATCAAGATAATTCAGAGAAACCTTTTTTATAAAAAGGATGGTCTTCTCAGTCAGAACTTCCTTCATGCATTAAAAAGAAATATATTCATCTGTATCTGAAAGGATGCTGTTTTCTTTCTAGATCTTTCATCTTAATAAAATACTACATATTCACTTTCTATTTTACTTTCTCCACATGTACTTCCAGACCAAATACCCATTGAATTTAATGTGGGAGTACGGTATCTTTCTATCTAGTTATTTCTTTTGCAACAGCAGAATTATTTCTGTAATCTTCTGTTCTGACTGAACAAAGCAAAAAACATCTCTTTATACCTTAACAAATACAGGATTTGAAATTATGGAGTGCTTACACAAGTACTTAGGTTTCCTCAGGATTTATCACTGAAACACATTACATGTCTGATTTTAAACCACACTAATAACAGTCTATTTTTATTAATGTTCATTTCTTAATCAATCTAATCTTCCCACTGAAATTAAATTTCCAAACTCCTGCTGATATCAATGGTATCAGGCCTAGACCTACATATAGCACATTCAATAGTTTTGTCATTCTTAAAAGGTTTTGTTCGGTTTAGAAGTGAAAAGATATTTTGTCTGTGAATCTCCAAGAGCAGTACAAGAAAAAAAGATGTAAATTTAAGGCTGCATTTCAGTGTGAGAAAAAAAAAATGTAAATTTAAGGCTGCATTTCAGTGTGCCAGTTTGCACTGAACGGATTCACCTTTGAACCGGATCTTAGTGTCTAAACAGAAGTTGTTTCAGTGTGCTGATGGTTACTCCAGCCACTGGGATGAGGTGATTGTTCCAGAGCCAGGCTGAAATGCCTCATATGGACGGAAAGAGAGAGCAGCATGATTGCTTCCTAACTGCTCCTTGCCTAATAACCATCCTTCTCTCTGACTCCTCAGGGTGCTTGGCCTCATCACGACTTAATTTGCTGTTTCCACAGATGTGATTCCATTACATGAAATAAAATAAATCAGTGATCTCATACACCTCATAGATTTATATCTCAAAGTGACCCTTTCAAAGTAGATTTTTCTGTTAACAGAGACTAAAATAACTAAACATTTTCTTGTCAAATTTTCTGTGACCTCAAAAAAGGGGATGATTGAAACTGTCTTGTCATCATGACAAGGTTATATAAATTACAAAGGGGATTATAACACATTGAAAATCAACATTGAAAAAGAATTGAAATTACTGAAATGATCTTAATCAGTGTTGTTTGCATCTTATTTACTGAAGCATGTACAGCATCTGCAACACTTCAGATCGTATCAGAATCATTTCAGATTGGTTCCACACTTCACATAAATGAAGCTTTTCTTAGGAAATGGCAGCTCTAGAACCAACTTTTTTGGTAGTATCTTCGTTTTAGAAAATTGTTACGGAAACATTTCTTGTTAAATTCATTACTGCATCTGATTTTCTTTCTTCTAAAGCTAATAAAAAGAGAGAAATAGTTTGAATATTAAATGTTTTCTTTCTGCTAAAGCTAATAGAAAGAGAGAAATAGTTTGAATATTAAATGTAAGGGTTCTGCCTTTTAAATACTTATGCATGCAGTTGAAAGAAGGTAACACAAATAGTGTTTAATTTTTCAAAAGAGCAATCATTTCTCCACCTGCTTATTTTCAACCATATTTCAATCATTACTCTCAGGTTAGGCTGAACCAAAAGGGTGTCTTAGATGAGATAATTCTAGTTATATATATGCCTATATAGCTGCACCTTTAAAAAAATTCTACTTGCATTTTGTATGCTTTGCAAATTTAAGTTGAAAGTCTGGAATCCAGAAAGACATAATACATGGACCCTTTCACGTTGTCGGGCAAACAGAGCTAATTTTGTTTCATGTGTTCACAAATAGCAGCTTACATCTGAGACATGCAGTCACCTTTCTTTGCACAAAGTGATGTGTTGTCTTTACTTTTGCTCAGATTTACTGCTACAAATGAAAGGAACCCCCATAGCATGGGACTTTGTGTTGAGTAGCATGAGTCTCAACGTTGAGGTGAGACTTACTCTGCAAACCTTTGTCTATAATGATAAAGTCAATGTTGAGGTGAGACTTATTCTGCAAACCTTTGTCTATAATGATAAAAAAAATGAACTTGACTACCACTGAGCATAGTCAATCTATAAATTTCCAGTTGTTTATGGAGAGTGGATTTACTATTTAACTTCCATCTGAAAGATGTACTCAGTGTTTTGAGTGCCTATACAGGGTATGAGTCACTGCACCTTCTGTTTCAGTATCAGGTACACTGAATGGCCTTCTTTTCTTCATTTCCACCATGCTGCCTAACTCTCACCCTACCTCTGTGGAAGTGGTACCACTACTCAGATTTAATTAGAAACTGCTGGATTTAACTGTATGGGAACCATCTCTTCCCAGAAAATTACCTTTTTCACATTAGTTGAAGGGTCATCAAAGGACTCATCCAATGACTACAGGCTTGCAGTCAGTATTTCTATCTTTATCATAATACCTAGAGATATTCCTACTATCAGGGAAGAATGGCAACCTCACTCATACTTACTGATTTAATCTGTTGCTTATGGACACTCTACTCTGCATTGGTCCTGCCTCACCTGGTATATTGTGTGCAGTTTTGAGCACGACAGTATAAGAAAGATATTAAGTTATTTTAGAGCATCCAAAGGAGGGCAACAGATGGTGAAGGACCCTGAGGGAAAGTCATATGAAGAACAGCTGGGGTCACTTGGTCCATTCAGCCTGGAGAAGAGGAGACTGAGGGGAGACCTCATTGCAATATACGACTTTCCCATGAAAGGAAGTCAAGGGACAGGCACTGATATTTTCTCTCTGGCAACCAGTGACAGGACTTGAGGGAATGGTCTGAAGTTGTGTCAGGGGAGGTTTAGGCTGGATATTAGACAAAGATTCTTCACCAGGTGGTGGTCAGGCACTGGAACAGACTTCCCAGGGTAGCTGTCACAGAACCAAGCCTGACAGACTTCAAGAGGTGTTTGGACAATGCTCTCAGGCACATGATGTGGTTCTCAGGGATGTCCTGTGCAGGGCCAGGTGTTGGACTAGATGATCCTCAAGAGTCCCTTCAAACTCTGTATATTCTGTGATTCTGTGGTTATGTGAGTTCTGAATTTAATCCTTAAAATAATGAAAGAGACAAAATGTTGACAGCAAGTTTTCAAACTGTTAGTGAAATTTAAGCAAATAAAGAAAAACGAAACAACAAACCCACAAGTAAACAGCAACAGAAGAAACCTCATTCAAACCAGTCCATTGCACAGGGCAGACTTTTTCTAGGCTCTTTCTAGATTCAGCCTGGAGAAGAGAAGGCTTGGGAAGACCTTCTTGCAGCCTTTTAACACTGGAAAAGAGGCTTATAAGAAAGATGGATAAAGATTTTATACCAGGGCTCTGTACTGATGGGACAAGGATTAATGGTTTTAAACTGAAAGAGGAAAGATTTAGGTTGGATATAAGGAAGAAATTCTTTGCAGTAATGGTGGTGAGACCTTGGAAGAAGTTGTCCAGAACAGCTGTGGATGTCCCGTCCCTGGAAGTATTTAAGGTAGTGTTGGATGATAGACTGGGATGGTAGTTGAATGGTAGGCTTTGACCAACCTGGACTAGTGAAAGATGTCCCTGCCTGTGACAGAGGATTGGACATGATAATCTTTAAAAAGTGTCTTGCAACATAAACCATTTTTATCGTTGCATGTACATAGAGTTGATTTTTTTCTGTCATGAAGAAACAGACAATTTTCATAAGTGTCCCAATTTAAAGTTATGCTATATTTAGTCTTCCGATATTTTAATACAAAATAGTGAGAAAGCCTTAAAGAGACATCTTAAGTCATATCCCATGTTAAGCAAAGTAATATACTGATACTGGCTATCTGTGAAGAGATTCTTGTCTAATGTTTTGAGGCTTTTAGAATTTCCAAACAGTAAAAAAAATCACATGCCTGGTCAGGACATCCAGGTCCTCCCTTTTATTTGGACAGTTTGGTCAATGATGTTTTAGTAGTCATCAATCTGAGAAAGTAGCAATTGATAAGACTATACGGGCAAAATTTTGATACTAGAAATTTCCAATATGATTTTACTGTTATCTAATTTCTATCAACAGTGAATTATGCATCTGTTTTTTCATGTGGTTGTCTAATTAGATTCTTGTCATTTTGAAAGAGAAAGAATTTTCCTTGCTAAATGCCCTGAAATATTTTGTTTTAATCAGTATTGAGGGGAACTTACACTGTCCTGACCTTCTTTACAATCCATGATTGTATTCCATCCTTACCATTTTCCTGTCAACTTGCTGTAACTTCTGTATTAGTTTATTACAGAAGTTGAGATCTCAACCTACTGAGGTATCAATCTCTGAAAGATCCATGCTTTAGGAAGTAGTTTAGCATAGTGGAATCTAAGAGGCATTATACTGCAGCAAGAGTCAAAGTGACTGCTTTATTTTTCACTAGTTGGATGATTTAGTGTACTTGGACAGAAAAGGCTTTGCAAGCTGTCAAGTACTCGTTAGTAATATTTAAAGTCAGACATTTCCATCTTTTTCATACTTTACACTCAATTTCTAAATAAGTGCCCAGTTAAAATTTCCAATTGCTGTGAAGGCTTTAAATACAGTGCTTACATTATGTGATGCTGTGTACATTTTGGTACTTGAGAAGAAAGACATACTTCCAAGTTTATATTCACTGTAAAAATGTAAGAGTTGCAACATAATGTAAACAAAAAGAATGAGGAGCAAACAGTTCTGAACATTTGTTGTGGTTATAGAATCAGGGTTATCAGAGCCATAAGTTTCACTTGAGTATATATTTAAAAATACTTGTACATCAAACCTCTTCCACTGCAGGATGAATGGTAATGATCAAACTGATAATGCAGTTTTATTTCCTCTGTATGCTCAATCTCATCTCTTGAGTGACAGTGAAACTCTCATGAAATATAAGAATTTATGTATGTGCTTCAGAAAAAACAGTCTTGCCTCAGGAAATTTGTACTTAGTTTAATACATTCCCAGTTAATATAAATTTCTAATCACTAATCTGTAATTGAGAAAAACACAAACTATAAACAATTAAACATCTTTCCCCACCACCATCCTTTCCTAGGCTCAGTTTAAGCTGAGCTTCTATCTTGACCCCTTTCTTGTATCAGCTTCTTTGTTTTCACTGTGGGTTAAATTCATCCCAATTCCTTTGTCTGAGAGACAGGAGGTGCAGGAGGTTGGGGTCATGTGTGTAAGAGCTTCTTACTGCTGCTTCTTACCGGGCATCCTCCATTCCTCTGTGCTTCTCACTGTACAGTCTCCAGCATGGGTCCTTCATGTGCTACAGTCCCTCAGGGATGTCTCTGTTTCGCCATGGGTCATCTGTGGACTGCTATCAATCTGAACTGTACCTCTTCAGCATGAAATGCCTCCTTCCAAGAGCCTGTCTCCTGCTATGGGCCTCTAAATGCTTCTCCCCAAGAGTTTCATCTTGGTGGCTCCTCACGTCTTTGATCATCCTCCTCCTCCTGATATGAGTGCAGCGTGGTTCATGACCTCATCCCAAACAGGCCACCCTGCAGCCCCCTGCTATTCCCACCTTGCCAGGTGTGCCCAGTGTAGTATGCCAAGCTAAATACAATCAACTGGTTTTGGAAGCAATTGTAAATGCATCGTTTTACCTGACTGACTTGTGACTTGGGTGTACAGTTGTGCACAGGCCAGTTGTATTGTGGAGGCCATTTAGGGCACAGTGATCGTGAAATTATAGAGCTTTCAATACTCAGGGATGCAAGAAGGGCCATCAATAAAACTTCTACCCCGGACTTCCAAAGAGCAGACTTTGGCCTGCTCAAAAGTTTGGTTTGAAGTGTACCTTGGGAAATAGCCCTCGGAAACAAAGGGGTCCAGGAGGGATGGACATAATTCAGGAAGGAATTATTGAA